>NW_028125663.1:0-290955 GCF_965194825.1 Balaenoptera physalus | reverse complement strand
ACCCTGTGGCCTGGGAACATGCCTGAAGTTTGATGGTGGAAACCTGTGGCCTGGCAACAGGACTGAGGTTTGATTCTGGAAGACTGTGGCTAGGGAACATGAGATCGGGTTGATTCTGGCAACCTGTGTCCTGGGAACAAGACTGAGGTTTGATTCTGGAACCCTGTGCCTTGGGAACATGACTGAGGTTTGTTTCTGGAAGCCTGTTCCCTGGGAACATGACTGAGGCTTGATGGTGGAACCGTGGTCTGGCAACAGAACTGAGGTTTGATTGTGGAACCCTCTGGCCTGGGAATATGACATCTATTTAGATTGTGGAATACTGTGCCCCGGGAACCTGACTGAGCCTTGGTTCTGGAACCCTGTGGACTGGGAACATGACTGAGGTTTTATTCTGGAACCCTGTAGCCTGGGAACATAACTGAGGATTGATTCTGGAACCCTGTGGCCTGGGAACATGACATCGGTGGATTCTGGAACCCTGAGGCCTGGGAACATGACGTCTGTTTAGATTGTGGAATACTGTGCCCCGGGAACCTGACTGAGCCTCGGTTCTGGAACCCTGTGGACTGGGAACATGACTGAGGTTTTATTCTGGAACCCTGTAGCCTGGGAACATAACTGAGGATTGATTCTGGAATCTTGTGGCCTGGGAAAATGACAACGGTGGATTCTGGAACCCTGTGGCCTGGGAACATGAGAACGGTTTGATTCTGGAACTCTGTGGCCTGGGAACATGCCTGAGGTTTGATGGTGGAAACCTGTGGCCTGGCAACATGACTGAGGTTTGATTCTGGAAGACTGTGGCTAGGGAACATGATATCGGGTTGATTCTGGAAACCTGTGTCCTGGGAACAAGACTGAGGTTTGATTCTGGAACGCTGTGCCTTGGGAACATGACTGAGGTTTGTTTCTGGAAACCTGTTCCCTGGGAACATGACTGAGGTTTGATTCTGGACACCTGTGTCCTGGGAACATGACTGAGGTTTGATTGCTGAAACCTGTGGCCTGCGAACATGACTCAGGTTTGATTCTGGAACCATGTGTCCTGGGAATATGACTGAGGTTTGATTCTGGAAGCCTTTGGCCTGGGAAAATGACTGAGGTTTCATTGTGGAAACATGTGGCTTGGGATGATGACTGAGGTTTGATGGTGGAACACTATGGCCTGGCAAAATGACTGAGGCTTGATTCTGGAACCCTGTGGCCTGGCAACTTGACTGAGGTGTGATGGCAGAAACCTGTGGCCTGGCAACATGACTGAGTTTGATTGTGGCACCCTGTGCACGGGGAACATGACTGAGGCCTGATACTGGAACCCCGTGGCGTGGGAACTTGACATTGGTTTGATTCTGGAGCCCTGTTTACTGGGAACATGACTGAGGTTTGATGGTTGACACCTGTGGCCTGGCAACATGATTGAGGTTTGATAGTGGAACCCTCAGGCTTGGGAACATGAGTGAGGCTTGATGGTGGAACCCTGTGGCCTGGCAACATGAGTGAGGCTTGATGGTGGAACCCTGTGGCTTGGCAAGATGACTTAGGTTTGATTGTGGAACAGTCTTTCCTGGGAACATGACTGAGGCTTGATGGTGGAACCGTGGCCTAGCAACAGGACAGAGGTTTGATTGTGGAACCCTCTGGCCTGGGAATATGACTGAGGTTTCATTGTGGAACCCTGTGGCCTGGGAACATGACTGGGAGTTTATTTCTGAAACCTGTGTCCAGGGAACATGACTGAGGTTTTATTCTGGAACCATGTGGCCTGGGAATATGACTGAGGTTTGATTCTGGAAACCATTGGCCTGGGAAGATGACTGATGTTAGAGTGTGGAATCCTGTGGCCTGGGAACATGACATTGGTGGATTCTGGAACCCTGTGGCCTGGGAACATGCCTGAGGTTTGATGGTGGAAACCTGTGGCCTGGCAACAGGACTGAGGTTTGATTCTGGAAGACTGTGGCTAGGGAACATGAGATCGGGTTGATTCTGGCAACCTGTGTCCTGGGAACAAGACTGAGGTTTGATTCTGGAACCCTGTGCCTTGGGAACATGACTGAGGTTTGTTTCTGGAAGCCTGTTCCCTGGGAACATGACTGAGGCTTGATGGTGGAACCGTGGTCTGGCAACAGAACTGAGGTTTGATTGTGGAACCCTCTGGCCTGGGAATATGACTGAGGTTTAATTGTGGAACCCTGTGGCCTGGGAACATGACATCGGTGGATTCTGGAACCCTGAGGCCTGGGAACATGACATCTGTTTAGATTGTGGAATACTGTGCCCCGGGAACCTGACTGAGCCTCGGTTCTGGAACCCTGTGGACTGGGAACATGACTGAGGTTTTATTCTGGAACCCTGTAGCCTGGGAACATAACTGAGGATTGATTCTGCAATCTTGTGGCCTGGGAAAATGACAACGGTGGATTCTGGAACCCTGTGGCCTGGGAACATGAGAACGGTTTGATTCTGGAACCCTGTGGCCTGGGAACATGCCTGAGGTTTGATGGTGGAAACCTGTGGCCTGGCAACATGACTGAGGTTTGATTCTGGAAGACTGTGGCTAGGGAACATGATATCGGGTTGATTCTGGAAACCTGTGTCCTGGGAACAAGACTGAGGTTTGATTCTGGAACCCTGTGCCTTGGGAACATGACTGAGGTTTGTTTCTGGAAACCTGTTCCCTGGGAACATGACTGAGGTTTGATTCTGGACACCTGTGTCCTGGGAACATGACTGAGGTTTGATTGCTGAAACCTGTGGCCTGCGAACATGACTCAGGTTTGATTCTGGAACCATGTGTCCTGGGAATATGACTGAGGTTTGATTCTGGAAGCCTTTGGCCTGGGAAAATGACTGAGGTTTCATTGTGGAAACATGTGGCTTGGGATGATGACTGAGGTTTGATGGTGGAACACTATGGCCTGGCAAAATGACTGAGGCTTGATTCTGGAACCCTGTGGCCTGGCAACTTGACTGAGGTGTGATGGCAGAAACCTGTGGCCTGGCAACATGACTGAGTTTGATTGTGGCACCCTGTGCACGGGGAACATGACTGAGGCCTGATACTGGAACCCCGTGGCGTGGGAACTTGACATTGGTTTGATTCTGGAGCCCTGTTTACTGGGAACATGACTGAGGTTTGATGGTTGACACCTGTGGCCTGGCAACATGATTGAGGTTTGATAGTGGAACCCTCAGGCTTGGGAACATGAGTGAGGCTTGATGGTGGAACCCTGTGGCCTGGCAACATGAGTGAGGCTTGATGGTGGAACCCTGTGGCTTGGCAAGATGACTTAGGTTTGATTGTGGAACAGTCTTTCCTGGGAACATGACTGAGGCTTGATGGTGGAACCGTGGCCTAGCAACAGGACAGAGGTTTGATTGTGGAACCCTCTGGCCTGGGAATATGACTGAGGTTTCATTGTGGAACCCTGTGGCCTGGGAACATGACTGGGAGTTTATTTCTGAAACCTGTGTCCAGGGAACATGACTGAGGTTTTATTCTGGAACCATGTGGCCTGGGAATATGACTGAGGTTTGATTCTGGAAACCATTGGCCTGGGAAGATGACTGATGTTAGAGTGTGGAATCCTGTGGCCTGGGAACATGACATCGGTGGATTCTGGAACCCTGTGGCCTGGGAACATGCCTGAAGTTTGATGGTGGAAACCTGTGGCCTGGCAACAGGACTGAGGTTTGATTCTGGAAGACTGTGGCTAGGGAACATGAGATCGGGTTGATTCTGGCAACCTGTGTCCTGGGAACAAGACTGAGGTTTGATTCTGGAACCCTGTGCCTTGGGAACATGACTGAGGTTTGTTTCTGGAAGCCTGTTCCCTGGGAACATGACTGAGGCTTGATGGTGGAACCGTGGTCTGGCAACAGAACTGAGGTTTGATTGTGGAACCCTCTGGCCTGGGAATATGACTGAGGTTTAATTGTGGAACCCTGTGGCCTGGGAACATGACATCGGTGGATTCTGGAACCCTGAGGCCTGGGAACATGACATCTGTTTAGATTGTGGAATACTGTGCCCCGGGAAGCTGACTGAGCCTCGGTTCTGGAACCCTGTGGACTGGGAACATGACTGAGGTTTTATTCTGGAACCCTGTAGCCTGGGAACATAACTGAGGATTGATTCTGCAATCTTGTGGCCTGGGAAAATGACAACGGTGGATTCTGGAACCCTGTGGCCTGGGAACATGAGAACGGTTTGATTCTGGAACCCTGTGGCCTGGGAACATGCCTGAGGTTTGATGGTGGAAACCTGTGGCCTGGCAACATGACTGAGGTTTGATTCTGGAAGACTGTGGCTAGGGAACATGATATCGGGTTGATTCTGGAAACCTGTGTCCTAGGAACAAGACTGAGGTTTGATTCTGGAACCCTGTGCCTTGGGAACATGACTGAGGTTTGTTTCTGGAAACCTGTTCCCTGGGAACATGACTGAGGTTTGATTCTGGACACCTGTGTCCTGGGAACATGACTGAGGTTTGATTGCTGAAACCTGTGGCCTGCGAACATGACTCAGGTTTGATTCTGGAACCATGTGTCCTGGGAATATGACTGAGGTTTGATTCTGGAAGCCTTTGGCCTGGGAAAATGACTGAGGTTTCATTGTGGAAACATGTGGCTTGGGATGATGACTGAGGTTTGATTGTGGAACACTATGGCCTGGCAAAATGACTGAGGTTTGATTCTGGAACCCTGTGGCCTGGCAACTTGACTGAGGTGTGATGGCAGAAACCTGTGGCCTGGCAACATGACTGAGTTTGATTGTGGCACCCTGTGCACGTGGAACATGACTGAGGCCTGATACTGGAACCCCGTGGCGTGGGAACTTGATATTGGTTTGATTCTGGAGCCCTGTTTACTGGGAACATGACTGAGGTTTGATGGTTGACACCTGTGGCCTGGCAACATGATTGAGGTTTGATAGTGGAACCCTCAGGCTTGGGAACATGAGTGAGGCTTGATGGTGGAACCCTGTGGCCTGGCAACATGAGTGAGGCTTGATGGTGGAACCCTGTGGCTTGGCAAGATGACTTAGGTTTGATTGTGGAACAGTCTTTCCTGGGAACATGACTGAGGCTTGATGGTGGAACCGTGGCCTAGCAACAGGACAGAGGTTTGATTGTGGAACCCTCTGGCCTGGGAATATGACTGAGGTTTCATTGTGGAACCCTGTGGCCTGGGAACATGACTGGGAGTTTATTTCTGAAACCTGTGTCCAGGGAACATGACTGAGGTTTGATTCTGGAACCATGTGGCCTGGGAATATGACTGAGGTTTGATTCTGGAAACCATTGGCCTGGGAAGATGACTGATGTTAGAGTGTGGAATCCTGTGGCCTGGGAACATGACATCGGTTTGGATTCCGGTACCCTGTTGCCTGGGAACATGAAATCGGTTTGATTCTGGAAACCTGTGGCCTGGGAATATGACTGAGGTTTGATGGTGGTACCCTATGGCCTTGCAACATGACTGAAGTTTGATTCTCGATCCCTGTGGCCTGGGAACGTGACTGAGGCGTGATTCTGGAAAACTGTGGCCTGGGAACATGACATCTATTTAGATTGTGGAATACTGTGCCCCGGGAACCTGACTAAGCCTTGGTTCTGGAACCCTGTGGGCTGGGAACATGACTGAGGTTTTATTCCGGAACCCTGTAGCCTGGGAACATAACTGAGGATTGATTCTGGAACCCTGTGGCCTGGGAACATGACATCGGTGGATTCTGGAACCCTGAGGCCTGGGAACATGACATCTGTTTAGATTGTGGAATACTGTGCCCCGGCAACCTGACTGAGCCTCGTTTCTGGAACCCTGTGGACTGGGAACATGACTGAGATTTTATTCTGGAACCCTATGGCCTGGCAACATGACTGAGGTTTCAGTGTGGAAACATGTGGCCTGGGATCATGACTGAGGTTTGATAGTGGAACACTCTGGCCTCGCAAAATGACTGAGGCTTGATTCTGGAAACCTGTGGCCTGGCAACTTGACTGAAGTTTGATGGCAGATACCTGAGGACTGGCAACATGACTGAGGTTTGATTGTGGAACCGTGTGCACCGGGAACATGACTGAGGCCTGATACTGGAACCCCGTGGCGTGGCAACATGACATTGGTTTGATTCTGGAGCCCTGTTTACTGGGAACATGACTGAGAATTGATGGTTGAACCCTGTGGCCTGGCAACATGATTGAGGTTTGATAGTGGAACCCTCATGCTTGGGAACATGAGTGAGGCTTGATGGTGGAACCCTGTGCCCTAGTAACATGACTGAGGTTTGATGGTGGAAACCTATGTCTTGGCAAGATGACTTAGGTTTGATTGTGGAACACTGTGGCCTGGGAACATGACTTAGGCTTGATGGTGGAACTGTGGTCTGGCAACAGGACTGAGGTTTGATTGTGGAACCCTGTGGCCTGGGGACATGACTGGGATTTTATTTCTGAATCCTGTGTCCAGGGAACTGGACTGAGGTTTTATTCTAGAACCCTGTGTCCTGGGAACACGACTTAGGTTTCATTCTGGAACCATGTGGCCTGGGAATATATCTGAGGTTTGATTCTGGAAACCATTGGCCTGGGAACAAGACTGATGTTAGAGTGTGGAATCCTGTGGCCTGGGAACATGACATCGGTTTGGATTCTGGTACCCTGCTGCCTGGGAACATGAAATCGGTTTGATTGTGGAAACCTGTGGCCTGGGAATATGACTGAGGGTTGATGGTGGTACCCTATGGCCTGGCAACATGACTGAGGTTTGATTTTGGATCCCTGTGGCCTGGGAACATGACTGAGGTGTGATTCTTGAAAACTATGGCCTGGGAACATGACATCTGTTTAAATTGTGTAATACTGTGCACCGGGAACCTGACTGAGCCTTGGTTCTGGAACCCTTGGCCTGGGAACATGACTGAGGTTTTATTCTGGAATCCTGTAGGCTGGGAACATAACTGAGGATTGTTTCTGAAACCCTGTGTCCTGGGAACCTGACATCTGTTTAGATTGTGGAATACTGTGCCCCAGGAACCTGACTGAGCCTTGGTTCTGGAACCCTGTGGATTGGGAACATGACTGAGGTTTTATTCTGGAATCCTGTAGCCTGGGAACACAACTGAAGATTGATTCTGGAAACCTGTGTCCTGGGAACATAACAGCCGTGGATTCTGAAACCCTGTGGCCTGGGAGAATGAGAACGGTTTGATTCTGGAATGCTGTGGCCTTGGAACATGTCTGAGGTTTGAGGGTGGAAACCTGTGGCCTGGCAAAATGACTGAGGTTTGATTCTGGAAGAGTGTGGCCAGGGAACATGATATCGGGTTGATTCTGGAAACCTGTGCCCTGGGAACAAGACTCAGGTTTGATTCTGGAACCCTGTGGCCTGGGAACATGACTGAGGTTTGTTTCTGGAAGCCTGTTCCCTGGGAACATGACTGAGGTTTGATTTTGGACACCTGTGTCCTGGGAACATGACTGAGGTTTGATTGTGGAAACATGTGTCCTGGAAACATGACTGAGGTTTGATGGTGGAACACTCTGGCCTGGCAAAAAGACTGAGGCTTGATTCTGGAACCCTGTGGCCTGGGAACTTGACTGAGGTTTGATGGCAGAAACTTGTGGACAGGCAACATGACTAAGGTTTGATTGTTGGACCCTGTGCCCTGGAAACATGACTGTGGCCTGGTCCTGGAAACTCATGGCCTGGGAACTTGACATTGGTTTGATTCTAGAACCCTGTGTCCTGGGAAAATGATTGAGGTTTAATTCTGGAAACCATTGGTCTGGGAACATGACTGATCTTAGATTGTGGAATCCTGTGCCCTTGGAACATGACTGAGTTCTGATAGAGGAATCCTGTGGCCTGGGAACATGACTGAGGTTTGATGGTTGTACCCTGTGGCCTGGCAACATGACTGTGGCTTGATTCTGGAACCCTGTGGCCTGGGAACTCAACTCTGGTTTGATCGCAGAAACCTGTGGACTGGCAACATGACTGAGGTTTGATGGGGGAACCCTGTGGCCTGGCAACGTGACAGACGTTTGATTGTGGAACCCTCAGCCTTGGGAACATGACTGAGGCTTGATTGTGGAAGCCTATGGCCTGGCAACAGGACTGAGGTTTGATGGTGGAATACTGTGGCCTGGCAAGATGACTTAGGATTGATTGTGGAACCCTCTGGCCTGGGAATATGACTGAGGTTTAATTGTGGAACCCTGTTTCCTGGGAACATGACTGAGGTTTGATTGTGGAACCATGTGGCCTGGGAATATGACTGAGGTTTGTTTCCGGAAACCATTGGCCTGGGAACATGACTGATGCTAGATTGTGGCATCCTGTGGCCTGGGAACATGACATCGGTTTGGATTCTGGTACCCTGTTGCCTGGGAAAATGAAATCGGTTTGATTCTGGAAACCTGTGGTCTGGCAACGTGACTGAGGTTTGATTCTGGATCCCTGTGGCCTGGGAACATGACTGAGGCGTGATTCTGGAAAACTGTGGCCTGGGAACATGACATCTGTTTAGATTGTGGAATACTGTGCCCTGGGAACCTAACTGAGGCTTGGTTCTGGAACCCTGTGGACCGGGAATATGACTGAGGTTAATTCTGGAACCCTGTAGCCTGGGAATATAACTGAGGATTTATTCTGGAACCCTGTGGCCTGGGAATATGACACCGGTTGGATTCTGGAACCCTGTGGCATGGGAATATGACTGAGGTTTGATTGTGGAACCCTCTGGCCTGGGAACATGACTGATTTGATTCTGAAACCCTGTGGCCTGGGAACATTACTGGGGTTTTATTTTTGAAACCTGTGTCCACGCAACATGACTGAGCTTTTATTCTGGAACACTGTAGCCTGGGAAAATAACTGAGTATTGATTCTGGAACCCTGTGTCCTGGGAAAATAACTGAGTATTGATTCTGGAACCCTGTGTCCTGGGAACATGATTGAGGTTTGATTCTGGAAACCATTGGTCTGGGAACATGACTGATGTTAGATTGTGGAATCCTGTTGCCTGCGAACATGACTGAGGTTTGATAGAGGAAGCCTGTGGCCTGGGAACATGACTGAGGTGTGATGGTGGTTCCCTGTGGCCTGGCAACATGACTGAGGCTTGATTCTGAAAACCTGTGGCCTGGGAACTTGACTCTGATTTGATAGCAGAAACCTGTGGACTGGTAACATGACTGAGGTTTCATGGGGGAACCCTGTGGCCTGGCAAAATGACAGAGGTTTGATTGTGGAACCCTCCGGCTTGGGAACATGACTGAGGCTTGATGGTGGAACCGTGGCCTGGCAACAGGACTGAGGTTTGATTGTGGAACCCTCTGGCCTGGGAATATGACTGAGGTTTAATTGTGGATACCTGGGTCCTGGGAATATGAGTGAGGCTTGATTCTGGAACCCTGGGACCTGGGAACATGACTGGGGTTTATTTTTGAAACCTGTGTCCAGGGAATATGACTGAGGTTTTATTCTGGAACCCTGTGTCCTGAGAACATGACTGAGGTTTGATTGTGGAACCATGTGGCCTGGGAATATGACTGAGGTTTGATTCGGGAAACCTTTGGCCTGGGAACATGACTGATGTTAGATTGTGGCATCCTGTGGCCTGGGAACATGACATCCGTTTGGATTCTGGTTCCCTGTTCCCTGGGCACATGAAATCGGTTTCATTCTGGAAACCTGTGGTCTGGGAATATGACTGAGGTTTGATGGTGGTACCCTATGGCCTGGCAACATGACTGAGGTTTCATTCCGGATCCCTGGGGCCTGGAAACATGACTGAGGCATGATTCTGGAAACCTTTTGCCTGAGAACATGACATCTGTTTAGACTGTGGAATACTCTGCCCTAGGCTAAGCGGTGGGGGAATGCTGAGTGGGAGAGGCTGCCTCTCTGCTGGACTCAGAAGGCTTCTTCCCTTTAGGTCAATTCCTTTTGTGTCTTACTTCCTGGAGGAGGAAAGAGGGCGCCTAGAGATATTTTAACATGAAATACCTAAAGACAGAGGATCTTTAAGAGCTGGTTTCTCGGTGGAAGGAGCCAAAACGCCTGCATTCCTAAGGTCTCTTTCAGAACTGCCAGACACTCTGCCATCATAGGCCTAAGAATTGGAAATTGTGAGGGCATGGCAACACTTGGAATCCTAGGATGCAGTGGAAGTGCGACTCTCAAACTGGATGGAAGAAGCCTCCAAGCATAGTGTTCTTCCATTTACTAAAGAGAACCCAAGTGTGTGAGGCTGGTAGCGTTGTTGCTGGAGAGAACTGGCATTCCCGTGGGCCTGTCGGTCAATTTCCTGTTTCTGACCCTCTAAGGAAACCCTTCCAAAAAGCTTTTGCGACCCGCTTAGAGAGAACAGCTGCGAAGTTGATGCACAGAACATTAACCTAGATTCCAGCCCTGGGTCCCAATCATCCATCTTTCTCTGGAGGTTACGTAGCCCACAGAGGGATTCAAGCAGGGAGTTTACCTTATACAACTGACCCATGAAACTGGGATGAGATGCAGGGCCACTCTCCTTGCCCTCACACTTCGTGGGCCGGAGAAGTTATCACGCAGCAGAATTCAACACCCTTCCTCTACACGTGTGTACCCAAAAGAAGCGCTGGGCAATGGGTGTTCTCAGGCCAAGAGCAGTTTTGTTCTGGGCTGCACCTGCTCTGTGGTTCAAAGGTTCTCTGACTCTGCTCCTTTGGAAGCCTTTCAGATCTCACGCTATCCCTGGGCTGCCAAAGCAAGGAGGCAGAGCGGCCTTTCACACTGAAGGCATGAGCTTGTTTCCCATTCAGAAAGTGTATGTGGCCCCTCCCAGGCTGGAGGCGTGTAAGTTGACACCATTTGCTCTGCCCCTGGAAAATGCAAGTGGGTGTACTAGATTTGGGCTGCCTGGTGAAACAACTTTTAGTCACCAGCACCCTGAGTACCTTTCCTGAAGTGTGATTCCTAGCTAGAAAAACTCGGCCATCGGAGGCTAGATGGGAGCAAATATGTTAAACTTGTGGGGAAAGTCTTTGACCAATGACCAATATGCTTGTGCTTGTGCGAGCGTTAGGCAGGAGCTTTCCAACACAGGGTTTTTACCCTACCATAAGCCGTCCCTTTGGGCTGAAGCAGGCGGGTGGTCTGTATCACAGTCTGGGAAGCAGGACCTCAGGTGAGTCTGTCAGCTGACTGCCTTCCCTACATCATAGCCAGCTGAGGAAATATGGCAAGGCTGATGGAACCCGCTTATAACCAAATGTTTCTCTTCAGAATAGGAGATTTTGCTACCAAATATCAGCAGCTCTTCTCCCTCAGAATGCTGTTCTGGTGTAGACTAGGGAAAGCTTCCACGGTCCCCAGCTTATGAAAAGCTCTTTGCCCAGTTGGTTTCATCCGAGAAATAGCCAGAGGGGCTGATCTCAACAAATAGGGCTGCACACCGAGAGTCCTTTGGGTAGGGCGCCCCCATTCCTCCTCCACGAAGTAAGACACAAACGGAATTGCCCAAACGGGGAGAAGCCTTCTGAGCCCGGCAGAGAGGCAGACTCTCCCAATCAGCATTCCCACACGGCTGAGCCCAGGGAACGGGACAGAGAGAGGGAGAAAGAGAGCCGTAACCGCGAACTTTTCCACAGTGTAGTCTAGGCCCCACCTTTCAAGCCCACTTGAATTTCCTAGAGAAAGCACCAGGCCTCTCTGTGCTTTCCTGTGGCAGGAAACTTTGCTTTCGTTCTGTAGGAGACACATTGACTCAGAACTGCCCTACCCCAAGGACTCACGGTGTGCAGGCCGATTGGTTGAGATCAGCCCTTCTAGCTCTTTCACGGGTGATACCAACTGGGAAAAGAGCCGTTCAAAACCTGGAAACCGTGGTGGTTTTCCCTAGTCTACACAGGAACAGCACTCTGAGGGAGAGGAGCTGCTGACGTGTGGTAGCAAAATCTCTTCTTCTCAATAGAAACATTTCGTTGTAAGCGGGTTCCGTAAGCCTTGCCCCATTTTCTCAGCTGCCTATAATGGAGGCCAATCAGGTGGCAGACTCCCCTCAGGCCCTACTTCCCAGGATGTGATACAGACACGTCGCCTGCTTCAGCCCAAAGGGATGGCTTAGGGTAAGGTAAAAACCCTGTGTTGGAAAGCTCCTGCCTAAGCCTCTCACAAGCACAAGCATATTGGTCATTGGTCAAAGGCTTTCTCCACAAGCTTAACACGTTTGCTCCCATCTAGCCTCCGAAGTCCGGGTTTACCTAGCTAGGAATCAAACTTGAGGAATAGTACTCAGAGGGCTGGCGACTGCAAACTCTTTCACCAGGCAGCCCAAACCGAGTACACCTACTTGTAATTTCCAGGGGCAGAACAAATGGTGTCAACTTACAGGCCTCCAGCCTGGGAGGGGCGATGGACCCATTCTCCATGTGAAACAAGCCCATGCCTTCAGGGTGAAAGGCCGCTATGCCTCTTTGCTTTGGCAGCCCAGGGATAGGGTCAGGTCTGAAAGGCTTCCAAAAGATCAGATATAAAGAACATTTGAACCACACAGCAGGTGCAGCCGAGAACAATGACTGCTCTTGGCCTGAGAACACCCACTGCCCAGCGCTTCTTTTGGGTACACACGTGTAGAAGAAGGGTGTTGAATTCTGCTGCGTGATAACTTCTCAGGCCCACGTAGTGTGAGGGCAAGGAGAGTGGCCCTGCATCTCATCCCAGTTTCATGGGTCAGTTGTATAAGGCAAACTCCCTGCTTGAATCCCTCTGTGGGCTACGTAACCTCCAGAGAAAGATGGATGATTGGGACCCAGGGCTGGAATCTAGGTTAATGTTCTGTGCATCAACTTCGCAGTTGTTCTCTCTAAGCGGGTCCCAAAAGCTTTTTGGAAGGGTTTCCTTAGAGGGTCAGAAACAGGAAATTGACCGACAGGCCCACGGGGATGCCAGTTCTCTCCAGCAACAACGCTATCAGCCTCACACGCTTGGGTTCTCTTTGGTAAATGGAAGAACACTATGCTTCTAAGCTTCTTCGATCCAGTGTGAGAGTCGCATTACCACTGCATCCTAGGATTCCAAGTGTTGCCATGCCGTCACAATTTCCAGCTCTTAGGCCTATGATGGCAGAGTGTCTGGCAGTTCTGAAAGAGACCTTAGGAATGCAGGCGTTTTGGCTCCTTCCACCGAGAAACCAGCTCCTGCAGATACTCAGTCGTTAGGTATTTCATGGTAGAATATCGCTAGGCGCCCTCTTTCTTCCTCTACGAGGTAAGACACAAACGGAATTGACCTACAGGGAAGAAGCCTTCTGAGTCCGGTAGAGAGGCAGCCTCTCCCACTCACCATTCCTCCACGGCTGAGCCCAGGGTATGGTACCGAGAGAGGGAGAAAGAGAGCCGTAACCCCGAGCTTTTCCACAATGTAGTATAGGCCTCACCCTCAAGCTCACGTCCACTTCATAGAGAAAACACCAGGCCTCGGTGTGCTTTCCTGTGGCAAGGAAACTTTGCTTTCATTCCTTAAGAGGCACATTGGCTCAGGACTGCCCTACCCCAAGAATTCACGGATGTGCAGCCTGATTAGTTGAGATCAGACTTTCTGGCTCTTTTATGGATGAAACCAACTGGGAAAAGAGCCGTTCTAATCTGGGGACCATGGTGGCTTTCCAAACTTTACAGAGAAAGAGCACTCTGAGGGAGAGGAGCTGCTGGTTTTGGTATCAATATGTCCTTTTCTGAATAGAAACATTTCGTTGTAAGCGGGTTGCATCAGCCTTGCCACATTCTCTCAACTGGCTATAAAGGAGGGCAGTCAGTAGGCCCCACCCTTCAAGCCCACTCCAATTTCACATAGAAAACACCCGGTCTCGGTGTACTTTCATGTGGCAAAGAAACGTTGCTTTCATTCCTTAGGTGGCACTTTGGCTCAGAACTGCCCTACCCCAAGGATTCAGGGATGTGCAGCAAGTTTAGTTGAGATCAGCCCTTCTGGCTCTTTCATGGAAGAAACCAACTGGGAAAAGAGCCGTACTAAGCCGGGGACCATGGTGTCTTTCCCTAGTCTACACAGAAACAGCACTCTGAGGGAGAGGAGCTGCTGGCGTTTGGTAGCAAAATCTCCTATTCTGAAGAGAAACATTTCGTTGTATGCGGGTTGCATCAGCCTTGCCACATTTTTCAACTGGCTTTAAAAGAGGGCAGTCAGTTGGCAGACTTACTTGAGGCCCTGCTTCCCAAGCTGGAAACATCGCTTTCATTCCTTAGGTGGCACATTGGCTCAGGACTGCCTTACCCCAAGGATTTGTGGATGTGCAGCCCGATTAGTAGAGATCAGCCCTTCTGGCTCTTTCATTGCTGAAAACAACTGGGAAAAGTGCCATTCTAAGCTGGGGACCATGGTGTCTTTCCCTACTCTACACAGAAACAGCGTTCTGAGGGAGAGGAGCTGCTGGCGTTTGGTAGCAATATCTCCTATTCTGAAGAGAAACATTTCGTTTTAAGCAGGTTGCCTCAGCCTTGTCACATTTTCTCAACTGGCTATAAATGAGGGCAGACAGTAAGCCTCAACCTTCAATCCCACTCCAATTTCAAAGAGAAAACAACAGGCCTCGGTGTGCTTTCCTGTGGCAAGGAAACTCTGCTTTCATTCCTTAGGTGGCACTTTGGCTCAGACCTGCCCTACCCCAAGGATTCAGGGATATTGCAGCCCGATTAGTTGAGATCAGCCCTTCTGGCTCTTTCATGGGTGAAACCAACTGGGAAAAGAGCCGTTCTAAGCAGGGGACCATGGTGTCTTTCCCTATTCTACACAGAAACAGCTCTCTGAGGGAGAGGAGCTGCTGGCGTTTTGTAGCAAAATCTCCTATTCTGAAGAGAAACATTTCGTTGTAAGCGGGTTGCCTCAGCCTTGCCACATTTTCTCAACTGGCTATAAATTAGGGCAGTCAGTAGGCCTCACCCTTCAAGCGGAGTCCAATTTCATGGAGAAAACACCATACTTCTCTGTGCTTTCCTGTCTGAAGGAAACTGTGCTTTCATTCCTAGAGTGACACATTGGCTCAGAACTGCCCTACCACAAGGATTCAGGGATGTGCAGCCTGATTAGTTGAGATCAGCCTTTCTGGCTCTTTCATGGAAGAAACCAACTGGGAAAAGAGACGTTCTAAGCTGGGGACCATTGTGTATTTCCCAAGTCTACACAGAAACAGCACTCTAAGGGAGAGGAGCTGCTGGCGTTTGGTAGCAAAATCTCCTATTCTGAAGAGAAACATTTCGTTGTAAGCGGGTTGCATCAGCCTTGCCACATTTTCTGAACTGGCTATAAATTAGAGCAGTCCATAGGCCTCACCCTTCAAGCCCACTCCAATTTCATAGAGAAAACACGCGGCCTCGGTGTGCTTTCCTGCGGCAAAGAAACTTTGCTTTCATTCTTTATGTGAGACTTTGGCTCAGAACTGCCCTACCGCAAGGATTCAGGGATCTACAGCCCCATTAGTTGAGATCAGCCCTTCTGGCTCTTTCATGGATGAAACCAACTGGGAAATGAGCCGTTCTAAGCTGGGGAACATGGGGGCTTTCCCTAGTCTACAAAGAAACAGCAGTCTGAGGGAGACGAGCTGCTGGCGTTTGGTAGCAAAATCTCCTATTCTGAAGAGAAACATTTCGTTATAACGGGTGGCATGAGCCTTGCCACATTCTCTCAACTGGGTATAAAGGAGGGCAGTCACTAGGCCTCACCTTCAAACCCACTCAAATTTAATATAGAAAACACCATTCCTCGCTGTGCTTTCCTCTCACAAGGAAACTTTGCTTTTATTCCTTAGATGGCACATAGGCTCAGAACTGTCCTTCCCCAAGTATTCAGTGATGTGCAGCCAGATTAGTTGAGATAAGCCCTTCTGGCTCTTTCATGGATGAAACCAACTGGAAAAGAGCCTTTCTAAGCAGGGAACCATGGCGTCTTTCCCTAGTCTACACAGAAACAGCACTCTGAGGGAGAAGAGCTGCTGGCGTTTGGTAACAAAATCTCCAATTCTGAAGAGAAACATTTCGTTGTAAGCAGGTTGCCTCAGCCTTGACACATTTTCTCAACTGGCTATAACGGAGGACAGTCATTTATCAGACTTAATTGGGACAGTGCTTCCCAGGCTGGAAACTTTGCTTTCATTCCTTAGGTGGCACATTAGTTCAGGAGTGCCTACCCCAAGGATTCAGGGATTTGCAGCCCGATTAGATGGGATCAGCCCTTCTGGCTCTTTCATGGATGAAACAAACTGGGCAAAGAGCCGTTCTACGCTGGGGACCATCGTGCCTTTCCCTAGTCTGCACAGAGACAGCACTCTGAGGGAGACGAGCTGCTGGCGTTTGATAGCAAAATCTCCTATTCTGAAGAGAAACATTTCGATGTAAGCCGGTTGCATCATCCTGGCCACATTTTCTCAACTAGCTATAAAGGATGGCAGTCAGTTGGCAGACTTACTTGAGTCCCTGATTCCCAGAGTGGAAAATTTGCTTTCTTTCCTTAGGTTGCACTTCGGCTCAGAACTGCCCTACCCCAAGGATTCAGGGATGTGAAGCCCGATTAGTTGAGATCAGCCCTTCTGGTCTTTCATGGATGAAACCAACAGTGCAAAGAGCCGTTCTAAGCTGGGGAGCATGGTGTCTTTCCTTAGTCTACACAGGAACAGCACTCTGAGGGAGACGAGCTGCTGGCGTTTGGTAGCAAAATCTCCTATACTGAAGAGAAACATTTCGTTGTAAGAGGGTTGCATCAGCCTCGTCCCATTTTCTCAACTGGATATAAAGAGGGCAGTCAGTAGGCATCAACCTTCAAGCCCACTCCAGTTTTATAGAGAAAACTCCAGGCCTTGGTGTGCTTTCCTGTTGCAAGGAAACTGCTTTCCTTCCTTAGGTGGCACTTTGACTCAGAAGTGCCCTACCCCAAGGATTCTTGGATATGCAGCCCGATTAGTTGAGATCAGCCCTTCTGGTTCTCTCATGGACGAAAAAATCTGGGCAAGGAGCCGTTCTAATCTGGGGACCATGCTGTCTTTCCCTAGTCTACACAGAAACAGCATTCTGAGGGAGACGAGCTGCTGGCGTTTGGTAGCATAATCTCCTATTCTGAAGGGAAACATTTCGTTGTAAGCGGGTTGAACCAGCCTTGCCACATTTTCTCAACTGGCTATAAAGGAGTGCAGGCATTTAGCAGACTTACTTGAGACCCTGCTTCCCAGGCTGTAAATTTGCTTTCATTCTTAGGTGGCACATTGGCTCAGGAGTGCCTACCCCAAGGATTCAGGGATGTGCAGCCCGATTATTTGAGATCAGACCTTCTGGTTCTCTAATGGATGAAACCATCTGGGCAAAGAGCCGTTCTAAGCTGGGGACCATGGTGTCTTTCCCTAGTCTACACAGAAAGAGCACTCTGAGGGAAACGAGCTGCTGGCGTTTGGTAGCAAAATCTCCTATTCTGAAGAGAAACATTTCGTTGTAAGCGGGTTGCATCAGCCTTGTCACATTTCCTCAACTGGCTATAAAGGAGGGCAGTCAGTAGGCCTCACCCTTCGAGCCCACTCCAGTTTCATAGAGAAAACTCCAGGCCTTCGTGTGCTTTCCTGTGGTAAGGAAACTGCTTTCATTCCTTAGATGGCACTCTGGCTCAGAACTGCCCTACCCCAAGCATTCAGGGATGTGCAGCCTGATTAGTTGAGATCAGCCCTGGCTGTTTCATGGATGAAACCAACTGGGAAAAGAGCTGTTCTAAGCTGGGAACCATGGTGTGTTTCCCTAGTCTACACAGAAACAGCACTCTGAGAGAGACGAGCTGCAGGCATTTGGTAGCAAAATCTCCTATTCTGAAGAGAAACATTTCGTTGTAAGCGGGTTGCATCAGCCTTACCACATTTTCTCAACTGGCTATAAAGGAGGGCAGTCATTTAGCAGACTTACTTGAGACCCTGCTTCCCAGGGTGGAATCTTTGCTTTCATTCCTTAGGTGGCCCTTTGGCTCAGAACAGCCCTCCCAGAAGGATTCAGTGATTTGCAGCCCGATTAGTTGTGATCAGCCCTTCTGGCTCTTTCATGGATGAAACCAACTGGGCAAAGAACCATTCTAAGCTGGGGACCATGCTGTCTTTCCCTAGTCTACACAGAAACAGCAGTCTGAGTGAGACGAGCTGCTGGCGTTTGGTAGCGAAATCTCCTATACTGAAGAGAAACATTTCGTTGTAAGAGGGTTGCATCAGCCTCGTCCCATTTTCTCAACTGGATATAAAGAGGGCAGTCAGTAGGCATCAACCTTCAAGCCCACTCCAGTTTTATAGAGAAAACTCCAGGCCTTGGTGTGCTTTCCTGTTGCAAGGAAACTGCTTTCCTTCCTTAGGTGGCACTTTGACTCAGAAGTGCCCTACCCCAAGGATTCTTGGATATGCAGCCCGATTAGTTGAGATCAGCCCTTCTGGTTCTCTCATGGACGAAAAAATCTGGGCAAGGAGCCGTTCTAATCTGGGGACCATGCTGTCTTTCCCTAGTCTACACAGAAACAGCATTCTGAGGGAGACGAGCTGCTGGCGTTTGGTAGCATAATCTCCTATTCTGAAGGGAAACATTTCGTTGTAAGCGGGTTGAACCAGCCTTGCCACATTTTCTCAACTGGCTATAAAGGAGGGCAGGCATTTAGCAGACTTACTTGAGACCCTGCTTCCCAGGCTGTAAATTTGCTTTCATTCTTAGGTGGCACATTGGCTCAGGAGTGCCTACCCCAAGGATTCAGGGATGTGCAGCCCGATTATTTGAGATCAGCCCTTCTGGTTCTCTAATGGATGAAACCATCTGGGCAAAGAGCCGTTCTAAGCTGGGGACCATGGTGTCTTTCCCTAGTCTACACAGAAACAGCACTCTGAGGGAAACGAGCTGCTGGCGTTTGGTAGCAAAATCTCCTATTCTGAAGAGAAACATTTCGTTGTAAGCGGGTTGCATCAGCATTGTCACATTTCCTCAACTGGCTATAAAGGAGGGCAGTCAGTAGGCTTTACCCTTCGAGCCCCCTCCAGTTTCATAGAGAAAACTCCAGGCCTTCGTGTGCTTTCCTGTGGTAAGGAAACTGCTTTCATTCCTTAGATGGCACTCTGGCTCAGAACTGCCCTACCCCAAGCATTCAGGGATGTGCAGCCTGATTAGTTGAGATCAGCCCTGTCTGTTTCATGGATGAAACCAACTGGGAAAAGAGCTGTTCTAAGCTGGGAACCATGGTGTGTTTCCCTAGTCTACACAGAAACAGCACTCTGAGAGAGACGAGCTGCAGGCATTTGGTAGCAAAATCTCCTATTCTGAAGAGAAACATTTCGTTGTAAGCGGGTTGCATCAGCCTTGCAACATTTTCTCAACTGGCTCTAAAGAGGGCAGTCAGTTGGCAGACTTACTTGTGGCCCTGCTTCCCAGGCTGAAATCTTTGCTTTCATTCCTTAGGTGGCACATTGGCTCAGGAGTGCCTACCCCAAGGATTCAGGGATTTGCAGCCCGATTAGTTGAGATCAGCCCTTCTGGCTCTTTCATGGATGAAACCAACTGGGCAAAGAGCCGTTCTAAGCTGGGGACCATCGTGCCTTTCCCTAGTCTACACAGAAACAGCACTCTGAGGGAAACGAGCTGCTGGCGTTTGATAGCAAAATCTCCTATTCTGAAGAGAAACATTTCGTTGTATGCGGGTTGCCTCAATCTTGCCACATTTTCTCAACTGGATATAAAGGAGGGCTGTCAGTAGGCGTCACCCTTCAAGCCCACTCCAGTTTCATAGAGAAAACTCCAGGCCTTGGTGTGCTTTCCTGTTGCAAGGAAACTGCTTTCCTTCCTTAGGTGGCACTTTGACTCAGAACTGCCCTACACCAAGGATCCTTGGATATGCAGCCCGATTAGGTGAGATCAGCCCTTCTGGTTCTCTCATGGATGAAAAAATCTGGGCAAGGAGCCGTTCTGAGCTGGGGACCAAGGTGTCTTTCCCTAGTCTACAGAGAAACAGCATTCTGAGGGAGACGAGCTGCTGGCGTTTGGTAGCACAATCTCCTATTCTGAAGAGAAACATTTCGTTGTAAGCGGGTTGCATCAGCCTTGCCACATTTTCTCAACTGGCTATAAAGGAGAACAGGCATTTAGCAGATTTACTTGAGACCCTGCTTCCCAGGCTGTAAATTTGCTTTCATTCCTTAGGTGGCACATTGGCTCAGGAGTGCCTACACCAAGAATTCAGGGATGTGCGGCCCGATTAGTTGAAATCAGCCCTTCTGGTTCTCTCGTGGATGAAATCATATGGGCAAAGAGCCGTTCTAAGCTGGGGACCATGGTGTCTTTCCCTAGTCTACACTGAAACAGAACTCTGAGGGAGACGAGCTGCTGGCATTTGGTAGCACAATCTCCTATTCTGAAGAGAAACATTTCGTTGTAAGCGAGTTGCATCAGCCTTGCCACATTTTCTCAACTGGCTATAAAGTAGGGCAGTCATTTAGCAGACTTACTTGAGACCCTGCTTCCCAGGGTGGAATCTTTGCTTTCATTCCTTAGGTGGCACATTGCCTCAGGACTGCCCTACCCCAAGTATTCAGGGAATTGCATCCCGATTAGTTGAGATTAGACCATCTGGCTTTTTTATGGATGAAACCAACTGAGCAAAGAGCCGTTCTAAGCTGGGGACCATGGTGTATTTCCCTAGTCTACACAGAAACAGCATTCTGAGGGAGACGAGCTGTTGCCGTTTGGTAGCAAAATCTCCTATTCTGAAGAGAAACATTTCGTTGTAAGCGGGATGCATCAGCCTTGACACATTTCCTCAATTGGCTATAAAGGAGGGAAGTCAGTAGGCCTCACCCTTCCAGCCCACTCCAATTTCATAGAGAAAACAACAGGCCTCGGTGTGCTTTCCTGTGGCAGGAAATTTGCTTTCATTCCTTAGGTGGCCCTTTGGCTCAGAACAGCCCTCCCAGAAGGATTCAGTGATTTGCAGCTCGATTAGTTGTGATCAGCCCTTCTGGCTCTTTCATGGATGAAACCAACTGGGCAAAGTACCATTCTAAGCTGGGGACCATGCTGTCTTTCCCTAGTCTACACAGAAACAGCAGTCTGAGTGAGACGAGCTGCTGGCGTTTGGTAGCGAAATCTCCTATTCTGAAGAGAAACTTTTCGTTGTAAGAGGGTTGCATCAGCCTCGTCCCATTTTCTCAACTGGATATAAAGAGGGCAGTCAGTAGGCATCAACCTTCAAGCCCACTCCAGTTTCATAGAGAAAACTCCAGGCCTTGGTGTGCTTTCCTGTTGCAAGGAAACTGCTTTCCTTCCTTAGGTGGCACTTTGACTCAGAACTGCCCTACTCCAAGGATTCTTGGATATGCAGCCCGATTAGTTGAGATCAGCCCTTCTGGTTCTCTCATGGATGAAAAAATCTGGGCAAGGAGCCGTTCTAATCTGGGGACCATGCTGTCTTTCCCTAGTCTACACAGAAACAGCATTTTGAGGGAGACAAGCTGCTGGCGTTTGGTAGCATAATCTCCTATTCTGAAGAGAAACATTTCGTTGTAAGCGGGTTGCCTCAGCCTTGCCACATTTTCTCAACTGGATATAAAGGAGGGCTGTCAGTAGGCGTCACCCTTCAAGCCCACTCCAATATCATAGAGAAAACTCCAGGCCTCAGTGTGCTTTCCTGTGGCAAGGGAACTGCTTTCATTCCTTAGGTGGCACCTTGGCTCAGAATTGCCCTACCCCAATGTTTCTGGGATGTGCAGCCCGAGTAGTTGAGATCAGCCCTTCTGGTTCTCTCATGGATGAAACAATCTGTGCAAAGAGCCGTTGTACCCTGGGGACCATGGTGTCTTTCCCTAGTCCTCACAGAAACAGCACTCTGAGGGAGACGAGCTGCTGGCGTTTGGTAGCACAATCTCCTATTCTGCAGAGAAACATTTCGTTGTAAGCGGGTTGCATCAGCCTTGTCACCTTTCCTCAACTGGCTATAAAGGAGGGCAGTCAGTAGGCCTCAGCCTTCAAGCCCACTCCAATTTCATAGAGAAAACAACAGGCCTCGGTGTGCTTTCCTGTGGCAGGAAATTTTCTTTCATTCCTTAGTTGGCCCTGTGGCTCAGAACAGACCTCCCAGAAGGATTCAGGGATGTGCAGCCCAATTAGTTGTGATCAGCCCTTCTGTCTCTTTCATGGATGAAACCAACTGGGCAAAGAGCCATTCTAAGCTGGGGACCATGCAGTCTTTCCCTAGTCTACACAGAAACAGCAGTCTGAGTGAGACGAGCTGCTGGCGTTTAGTAGCGAAATCTCCTATTCTGAAGAGAAACATATCCTTGTAAGCCGGTTGCATCAGCCTTGTCCCATTTTCTCAACTGGATATAAAGTAGGGCAGTTAGTAGGCCTCACCCTTCGAGCCCTCTCCAGTTTCATAGAGAAAACTCCAGGCCTTGGTGTGCTTTCCTGTGGTAAGTAAACTGCTTTCATTCCTTAGGTGGCACTTTGGCTCAGAACTGCCCTACCCCAAGGATTCAGGGATGTGGAGCCTGATTAGTTGAGATCAGCCCTGGCTCTTTCATGGATGAAACCACCTGGGAAAAGAGCTGTTCTAAGCTGGGAACCATGGTGCCTTTCCATAGTCTACACAGAAACAGCACTCTGAGGGAAACGAGCTGCTGGCGTTTGATAGCAAAATCTCCTATTCTGAAGAGAAACATTTCGTTGTATGCGGGTTGCCTCAATCTTGCCACATTTTCTCAACTGGATATAAAGGAGGGCTGTCAGTAGGCGTCACCCTTCAAGCCCACTCCAGTTTCATAGAGAAAACTCCAGGCCTTGGTGTGCTTTCCTGTTGCAAGGAAACTGCTTTCCTTCCTTAGGTGGCACTTTGACTCAGAAGTGCCCTACCCCAAGGATTCTTGGATATGCAGCCCGATTAGTTGAGATCAGCCCTTCTGGTTCTCTCATGGACGAAAAAATCTGGGCAAGGAGCCGTTCTAATCTGGGGACCATGCTGTCTTTCCCTAGTCTACACAGAAACAGCATTCTGAGGGAGACGAGCTGCTGGCGTTTGGTAGCATAATCTCCTATTCTGAAGGGAAACATTTCGTTGTAAGCGGGTTGAACCAGCCTTGCCACATTTTCTCAACTGGCTATAAAGGAGGGCAGGCATTTAGCAGACTTACTTGAGACCCTGCTTCCCAGGCTGTAAATTTGCTTTCATTCTTAGGTGGCACATTGGCTCAGGAGTGCCTACCCCAAGGATTCAGGGATGTGCAGCCCGATTATTTGAGATCAGACCTTCTGGTTCTCTAATGGATGAAACCATCTGGGCAAAGAGCCGTTCTAAGCTGGGGACCATGGTGTCTTTCCCTAGTCTACACAGAAACAGCACTCTGAGGGAAACGAGCTGCTGGCGTTTGGTAGCAAAATCTCCTATTCTGAAGAGAAACATTTCGTTGTAAGCGGGTTGCATCAGCCTTGTCACATTTCCTCAACTGGCTATAAAGGAGGGCAGTCAGTAGGCCTCACCCTTCGAGCCCACTCCAGTTTCATAGAGAAAACTCCAGGCCTTCGTGTGCTTTCCTGTGGTAAGGAAACTGCTTTCATTCCTTAGATGGCACTCTGGCTCAGAACTGCCCTACCCCAAGCATTCAGGGATGTGCAGCCTGATTAGTTGAGATCAGCCCTGGCTGTTTCATGGATGAAACCAACTGGGAAAAGAGCTGTTCTAAGCTGGGAACCATGGTGTGTTTCCCTAGTCTACACAGAAACAGCACTCTGAGAGAGACGAGCTGCAGGCATTTGGTAGCAAAATCTCCTATTCTGAAGAGAAACATTTCGTTGTAAGCGGGTTGCATCAGCCTTACCACATTTTCTCAACTGGCTATAAAGGAGGGCAGTCATTTAGCAGACTTACTTGAGACCCTGCTTCCCAGGGTGGAATCTTTGCTTTCATTCCTTAGGTGGCCCTTTGGCTCAGAACAGCCCTCCCAGAAGGATTCAGTGATTTGCAGCCCGATTAGTTGTGATCAGCCCTTCTGGCTCTTTCATGGATGAAACCAACTGGGCAAAGAACCATTCTAAGCTGGGGACCATGCTGTCTTTCCCTAGTCTACACAGAAACAGCAGTCTGAGTGAGACGAGCTGCTGGCGTTTGGTAGCGAAATCTCCTATACTGAAGAGAAACATTTCGTTGTAAGAGGGTTGCATCAGCCTCGTCCCATTTTCTCAACTGGATATAAAGAGGGCAGTCAGTAGGCATCAACCTTCAAGCCCACTCCAGTTTTATAGAGAAAACTCCAGGCCTTGGTGTGCTTTCCTGTTGCAAGGAAACTGCTTTCCTTCCTTAGGTGGCACTTTGACTCAGAAGTGCCCTACCCCAAGGATTCTTGGATATGCAGCCCGATTAGTTGAGATCAGCCCTTCTGGTTCTCTCATGGACGAAAAAATCTGGGCAAGGAGCCGTTCTAATCTGGGGACCATGCTGTCTTTCCCTAGTCTACACAGAAACAGCATTCTGAGGGAGACGAGCTGCTGGCGTTTGGTAGCATAATCTCCTATTCTGAAGGGAAACATTTCGTTGTAAGCGGGTTGAACCAGCCTTGCCACATTTTCTCAACTGGCTATAAAGGAGGGCAGGCATTTAGCAGACTTACTTGAGACCCAGCTTCCCAGGCTGTAAATTTGCTATCATTCTTAGGTGGCACATTGGCTCAGGAGTGCCTACCCCAAGGATTCAGGGATGTGCAGCCCGATTATTTGAGATCAGCCCTTCTGGTTCTCTAATGGATGAAACCATCTGGGCAAAGAGCCGTTCTAAGCTGGGGACCATGGTGTCTTTCCCTAGTCTACACAGAAACAGCACTCTGAGGGAAACGAGCTGCTGGCGTTTGGTAGCAAAATCTCCTATTCTGAAGAGAAACATTTCGTTGTAAGCGGGTTGCATCAGCATTGTCACATTTCCTCAACTGGCTATAAAGGAGGGCAGTCAGTAGGCTTTACCCTTCGAGCCCCCTCCAGTTTCATAGAGAAAACTCCAGGCCTTCGTGTGCTTTCCTGTGGTAAGGAAACTGCTTTCATTCCTTAGATGGCACTCTGGCTCAGAACTGCCCTACCCCAAGCATTCAGGGATGTGCAGCCTGATTAGTTGAGATCAGCCCTGTCTGTTTCATGGATGAAACCAACTGGGAAAAGAGCTGTTCTAAGCTGGGAACCATGGTGTGTTTCCCTAGTCTACACAGAAACAGCACTCTGAGAGAGACGAGCTGCAGGCATTTGGTAGCAAAATCTCCTATTCTGAAGAGAAACATTTCGTTGTAAGCGGGTTGCATCAGCCTTGCAACATTTTCTCAACTGGCTCTAAAGAGGGCAGTCAGTTGGCAGACTTACTTGTGGCCCTGCTTCCCAGGCTGGAATCTTTGCTTTCATTCCTTAGGTGGCACATTGGCTCAGGAGTGCCTACCCCAAGGATTCAGGGATTTGCAGCCCGATTAGTTGAGATCAGCCCTTCTGGCTCTTTCATGGATGAAACCAACTGGGCAAAGAGCCGTTCTAAGCTGGGGACCATCGTGCCTTTCCCTAGTCTACACAGAAACAGCACTCTGAGGGAAACGAGCTGCTGGCGTTTGATAGCAAAATCTCCTATTCTGAAGAGAAACATTTCGTTGTATGCGGGTTGCCTCAATCTTGCCACATTTTCTCAACTGGATATAAAGGAGGGCTGTCAGTAGGCGTCACCCTTCAAGCCCACTCCAGTTTCATAGAGAAAACTCCAGGCCTTGGTGTGCTTTCCTGTTGCAAGGAAACTGCTTTCCTTCCTTAGGTGGCACTTTGACTCAGAACTGCCCTACACCAAGGATCCTTCGATATGCAGCCCGATTAGGTGAGATCAGCCCTTCTGGTTCTCTCATGGATGAAAAAATCTGGGCAAGGAGCCGTTCTGAGCTGGGGACCAAGGTGTCTTTCCCTAGTCTACAGAGAAACAGCATTCTGAGGGAGACGAGCTGCTGGCGTTTGGTAGCACAATCTCCTATTCTGAAGAGAAACATTTCGTTGTAAGCGGGTTGCATCAGCCTTGCCACATTTTCTCAACTGGCTATAAAGGAGAACAGGCATTTAGCAGATTTACTTGAGACCCTGCTTCCCAGGCTGTAAATTTGCTTTCATTCCTTAGGTGGCACATTGGCTCAGGAGTGCCTACACCAAGAATTCAGGGATGTGCGGCCCGATTAGTTGAAATCAGCCCTTCTGGTTCTCTCGTGGATGAAATCATATGGGCAAAGAGTCGTTCTAAGCTGGGGACCATGGTGTCTTTCCCTAGTCTACACTGAAACAGAACTCTGAGGGAGACGAGCTGCTGGCATTTGGTAGCACAATCTCCTATTCTGAAGAGAAACATTTCGTTGTAAGCGAGTTGCATCAGCCTTGCCACATTTTCTCAACTGGCTATAAAGTAGGGCAGTCATTTAGCAGACTTACTTGAGACCCTGCTTCCCAGGGTGGAATCTTTGCTTTCATTCCTTAGGTGGCACATTGCCTCAGGACTGCCCTACCCCAAGTATTCAGGGAATTGCATCCCGATTAGTTGAGATTAGACCATCTGGCTTTTTTATGGATGAAACCAACTGAGCAAAGAGCCGTTCTAAGCTGGGGACCATGGTGTATTTCCCTAGTCTACACAGAAACAGCATTCTGAGGGAGACGAGCTGTTGCCGTTTGGTAGCAAAATCTCCTATTCTGAAGAGAAACATTTCGTTGTAAGCGGGATGCATCAGCCTTGACACATTTCCTCAATTGGCTATAAAGGAGGGAAGTCAGTAGGCCTCACCCTTCCAGCCCACTCCAATTTCATAGAGAAAACAACAGGCCTCGGTGTGCTTTCCTGTGGCAGGAAATTTGCTTTCATTCCTTAGGTGGCCCTTTGGCTCAGAACAGCCCTCCCAGAAGGATTCAGTGATTTGCAGCTCGATTAGTTGTGATCAGCCCTTCTGGCTCTTTCATGGATGAAACCAACTGGGCAAAGTACCATTCTAAGCTGGGGACCATGCTGTCTTTCCCTAGTCTACACAGAAACAGCAGTCTGAGTGAGACGAGCTGCTGGCGTTTGGTAGCGAAATCTCCTATTCTGAAGAGAAACTTTTCGTTGTAAGAGGGTTGCATCAGCCTCGTCCCATTTTCTCAACTGGATATAAAGAGGGCAGTCAGTAGGCATCAACCTTCAAGCCCACTCCAGTTTCATAGAGAAAACTCCAGGCCTTGGTGTGCTTTCCTGTTGCAAGGAAACTGCTTTCCTTCCTTAGGTGGCACTTTGACTCAGAACTGCCCTACTCCAAGGATTCTTGGATATGCAGCCCGATTAGTTGAGATCAGCCCTTCTGGTTCTCTCATGGATGAAAAAATCTGGGCAAGGAGCCGTTCTAATCTGGGGACCATGCTGTCTTTCCCTAGTCTACACAGAAACAGCATTTTGAGGGAGACAAGCTGCTGGCGTTTGGTAGCATAATCTCCTATTCTGAAGAGAAACATTTCGTTGTAAGCGGGTTGCCTCAGCCTTGCCACATTTTCTCAACTGGATATAAAGGAGGGCTGTCAGTAGGCGTCACCCTTCAAGCCCACTCCAATTTCATAGAGAAAACTCCAGGCCTCAGTGTGCTTTCCTGTGGCAAGGGAACTGCTTTCATTCCTTAGGTGGCACCTTGGCTCAGAATTGCCCTACCCCAATGTTTCTGGGATGTGCAGCCCGAGTAGTTGAGATCAGCCCTTCTGGTTCTCTCATGGATGAAACAATCTGTGCAAAGAGCCGTTGTACCCTGGGGACCATGGTGTCTTTCCCTAGTCCTCACAGAAACAGCACTCTGAGGGAGACGAGCTGCTGGCGTTTGGTAGCACAATCTCCTATTCTGCAGAGAAACATTTCGTTGTAAGCGGGTTGCATCAGCCTTGTCACCTTTCCTCAACTGGCTATAAAGGAGGGCAGTCAGTAGGCCTCAGCCTTCAAGCCCACTCCAATTTCATAGAGAAAACAACAGGCCTCGGTGTGCTTTCCTGTGGCAGGAAATTTTCTTTCATTCCTTAGTTGGCCCTGTGGCTCAGAACAGACCTCCCAGAAGGATTCAGGGATGTGCAGCCCAATTAGTTGTGATCAGCCCTTCTGTCTCTTTCATGGATGAAACCAACTGGGCAAAGAGCCATTCTAAGCTGGGGACCATGCAGTCTTTCCCTAGTCTACACAGAAACAGCAGTCTGAGTGAGACGAGCTGCTGGCGTTTAGTAGCGAAATCTCCTATTCTGAAGAGAAACATATCCTTGTAAGCCGGTTGCATCAGCCTTGTCCCATTTTCTCAACTGGATATAAAGTAGGGCAGTTAGTAGGCCTCACCCTTCGAGCCCTCTCCAGTTTCATAGAGAAAACTCCAGGCCTTGGTGTGCTTTCCTGTGGTAAGTAAACTGCTTTCATTCCTTAGGTGGCACTTTGGCTCAGAACTGCCCTACCCCAAGGATTCAGGGATGTGGAGCCTGATTAGTTGAGATCAGCCCTGGCTCTTTCATGGATGAAACCACCTGGGAAAAGAGCTGTTCTAAGCTGGGAACCATGGTGCCTTTCCATAGTCTACACAGAAACAGCACTCTGAGGGAAACGAGCTGCTGGCGTTTGATAGCAAAATCTCCTATTCTGAAGAGAAACATTTCGTTGTATGCGGGTTGCCTCAATCTTGCCACATTTTCTCAACTGGATATAAAGGAGGGCTGTCAGTAGGCGTCACCCTTCAAGCCCACTCCAGTTTCATAGAGAAAACTCCAGGCCTTGGTGTGCTTTCCTGTTGCAAGGAAACTGCTTTCCTTCCTTAGGTGGCACTTTGACTCAGAACTGCCCTACACCAAGGATCCTTGGATATGCAGCCCGATTAGGTGAGATCAGCCCTTCTGGTTCTCTCATGGATGAAAAAATCTGGGCAAGGAGCCGTTCTGAGCTGGGGACCAAGGTGTCTTTCCCTAGTCTACAGAGAAACAGCATTCTGAGGGAGACGAGCTGCTGGCGTTTGGTAGCACAATCTCCTATTCTGAAGAGAAACATTTCGTTGTAAGCGGGTTGCATCAGCCTTGCCACATTTTCTCAACTGGCTATAAAGGAGAACAGGCATTTAGCAGATTTACTTGAGACCCTGCTTCCCAGGCTGTAAATTTGCTTTCATTCCTTAGGTGGCACATTGGCTCAGGAGTGCCTACACCAAGAATTCAGGGATGTGCGGCCCGATTAGTTGAAATCAGCCCTTCTGGTTCTCTCGTGGATGAAATCATATGGGCAAAGAGCCGTTCTAAGCTGGGGACCATGGTGTCTTTCCCTAGTCTACACTGAAACAGAACTCTGAGGGAGACGAGCTGCTGGCATTTGGTAGCACAATCTCCTATTCTGAAGAGAAACATTTCGTTGTAAGCGAGTTGCATCAGCCTTGCCACATTTTCTCAACTGGCTATAAAGTAGGGCAGTCATTTAGCAGACTTACTTGAGACCCTGCTTCCCAGGGTGGAATCTTTGCTTTCATTCCTTAGGTGGCACATTGCCTCAGGACTGCCCTACCCCAAGTATTCAGGGAATTGCATCCCGATTAGTTGAGATTAGACCATCTGGCTTTTTTATGGATGAAACCAACTGAGCAAAGAGCCGTTCTAAGCTGGGGACCATGGTGTATTTCCCTAGTCTACACAGAAACAGCATTCTGAGGGAGACGAGCTGTTGCCGTTTGGTAGCAAAATCTCCTATTCTGAAGAGAAACATTTCGTTGTAAGCGGGATGCATCAGCCTTGACACATTTCCTCAATTGGCTATAAAGGAGGGAAGTCAGTAGGCCTCACCCTTCCAGCCCACTCCAATTTCATAGAGAAAACAACAGGCCTCGGTGTGCTTTCCTGTGGCAGGAAATTTGCTTTCATTCCTTAGGTGGCCCTTTGGCTCAGAACAGCCCTCCCAGAAGGATTCAGTGATTTGCAGCTCGATTAGTTGTGATCAGCCCTTCTGGCTCTTTCATGGATGAAACCAACTGGGCAAAGTACCATTCTAAGCTGGGGACCATGCTGTCTTTCCCTAGTCTACACAGAAACAGCAGTCTGAGTGAGACGAGCTGCTGGCGTTTGGTAGCGAAATCTCCTATTCTGAAGAGAAACTTTTCGTTGTAAGAGGGTTGCATCAGCCTCGTCCCATTTTCTCAACTGGATATAAAGAGGGCAGTCAGTAGGCATCAACCTTCAAGCCCACTCCAGTTTCATAGAGAAAACTCCAGGCCTTGGTGTGCTTTCCTGTTGCAAGGAAACTGCTTTCCTTCCTTAGGTGGCACTTTGACTCAGAACTGCCCTACTCCAAGGATTCTTGGATATGCAGCCCGATTAGTTGAGATCAGCCCTTCTGGTTCTCTCATGGATGAAAAAATCTGGGCAAGGAGCCGTTCTAATCTGGGGACCATGCTGTCTTTCCCTAGTCTACACAGAAACAGCATTTTGAGGGAGACAAGCTGCTGGCGTTTGGTAGCATAATCTCCTATTCTGAAGAGAAACATTTCGTTGTAAGCGGGTTGCCTCAGCCTTGCCACATTTTCTCAACTGGATATAAAGGAGGGCTGTCAGTAGGCGTCACCCTTCAAGCCCACTCCAATTTCATAGAGAAAACTCCAGGCCTCAGTGTGCTTTCCTGTGGCAAGGGAACTGCTTTCATTCCTTAGGTGGCACCTTGGCTCAGAATTGCCCTACCCCAATGTTTCTGGGATGTGCAGCCCGAGTAGTTGAGATCAGCCCTTCTGGTTCTCTCATGGACGAAACAATCTGTGCAAAGAGCCGTTGTACCCTGGGGACCATGGTGTCTTTCCCTAGTCCTCACAGAAACAGCACTCTGAGGGAGACGAGCTGCTGGTGTTTGGTAGCACAATCTCCTATTCTGCAGAGAAACATTTCGTTGTAAGCGGGTTGCATCAGCCTTGTCACCTTTCCTCAACTGGCTATAAAGGAGGGCAGTCAGTAGGCCTCAGCCTTCAAGCCCACTCCAATTTCATAGAGAAAACAACAGGCCTCGGTGTGCTTTCCTGTGGCAGGAAATTTTCTTTCATTCCTTAGTTGGCCCTGTGGCTCAGAACAGACCTCCCAGAAGGATTCAGGGATGTGCAGCCCAATTAGTTGTGATCAGCCCTTCTGTCTCTTTCATGGATGAAACCAACTGGGCAAAGAGCCATTCTAAGCTGGGGACCATGCAGTCTTTCCCTAGTCTACACAGAAACAGCAGTCTGAGTGAGACGAGCTGCTGGCGTTTAGTAGCGAAATCTCCTATTCTGAAGAGAAACATATCCTTGTAAGCCGGTTGCATCAGCCTTGTCCCATTTTCTCAACTGGATATAAAGTAGGGCAGTTAGTAGGCCTCACCCTTCGAGCCCTCTCCAGTTTCATAGAGAAAACTCGAGGCCTTGGTGTGCTTTCCTGTGGTAAGTAAACTGCTTTCATTCCTTAGGTGGCACTTTGGCTAAGAACTGCCCTACCCCAAGGATTCAGGGATGTGGAGCCTGATTAGTTGAGATCAGCCCTGGCTCTTTCATGGATGAAACCACCTGGGAAAAGAGCTGTTCTAAGCTGGGAACCATGGTGCCTTTCCATAGTCTACACAGAAACAGCAATCTGAGGGAGACGAGCTGCAGGCTTTTGGTAGCAAAATCTCCTATTCTGAAGAGAAACATTTCGTTGTAAGCGGGTTGCATCAGCCTTGTCCCATTTTCTCAACTGGATATAAAGGAGGGCAGTCAGTAGGCCTCACCCTTCGAGCCCACTCCAGTTTCATAGAGAAAACTCCAGGCCTTGGTGTGCTTTCCTGTGGTAAGGAAACTGTTTTCATTCCTTAGGTGGCACTTTGGCTCAGAACTGCCCTACCCCAAGGATTCAGGAATGTGCAGCCTGATTAGTTGAGATCAGCCCTGGCTCTTTCATGGATGAAAACAACTGGGAAAAGAGCTGTTCTACGTTGGAACCATGGTGTCTTTCCCTAGTCTACACAGAAACAGCACTCTGAGGGAGACGAGCTGCAGGAGTTTGGTAGCAAAATCTCCTAATCTGAAGAGAAACATTTCGTTGTATGCGGGTTGCCTCAGCCTTGCCACATTTTCTCAACTGGCTATAAAGGAGGGCAGTCAGTTGGCAGACTTACTTGAGTCCCTCCTTCCCAGGCTGGAAACTTTGCTTTCTTTCCTTAGGTTGCACTTCGGCTCAGAGCTGCACTACCCCAAGGATTCAGGGATGTGCAGCCCGATTAGTTGAGATCAGCCCTTCTGGCTCTTTCATGGATGAAACCAACTGGACAAAGAGCCGTTCTAAGATGGGGACCATCGTGTCTTTCACTAGTCTACACAGAAACAGCACTCTGAGGGAGACGAGCTGCTGGAGTTTGACAGCAAAATCTCCTAATCTGAAGAGAAACATTTCGTTGTATGCAGGTTGCCTCAGCCTTGCCACATTTTCTCAACTGGCTATAAAGGAGGGCAGTCAGTAGGCCTCACCCTTCGAGGCCACTCCAGTTTCATAGAGAAAACTCCAGGCCTTGGTGTGCTTTCCTGTGGTAAGGAAACTGCTTTCATTCTTTAGGTGGCACTTTGGCTCAGAACTGCCCTACCCCAAGGATTCAGGGATGTGCAGCCTGCTTAGTTGAGATCAGCCCTGGCTCTTTCATGGATGAAATCAACTGGGAAAAGAGCTGTTCTAAGCTGGGAACCATGGTGTCTTTCCCTAGTCTACACAGAAACAGCACTCTGAGGGAGACTAGCTGCAAGCGTTTGGTAGCAAAATCTCCTATTCTGAAGAGAAACATTTCGTTGTAAGCGGGTTGCATCAACCTTGCCACATTTTCTCAACTGGCTATAAAGGCGGGCAGGCATTTAGCAAACTTACTTGAGACCCTGCTTCCCAGGCTGTAAATGTGCTTTCATTCCTTAGGTGGCACATTGGCTCAGGAGTGCCTACCCCAAGGATTCAGGGATGTGCAGCCCGATTAGTTGAGATCAGCCCTTCTGGTTCTCTCATGGATGAAATCATATGGGCAAAGAGCCGTTCTAAGCTGGGGACCATGTTGTCTTTCCTTAGTCTACACAGGAACAGCACTCTGAGGGAGACGAGCTGCTGGCGTTTGGTAGCAAAATCTCCTATTCTGAAGAGAAACATTTCGATGTAAGCGGGTAGCATCAGCCTGGCCACATTTTTTCAACTAGTTATAAAGGAGGGCAGTCAGTTGGCGACTTACTTGAGTCCCTGATTCCCAGAGTGGAAACTTTGCTTTCTTTCCTTAGGTTGCACTTCGGCTCAGAAATGCCCTACCCCAAGGATTCAGGGATGTGCAGCCCGATTAGTTGAGATCAGCCATTATGGCTCTTTCATGGATGAAACCAACTGGACAAAGAGCCGTTCTAAGCTGGGGACCATCGTGTCTTTCCCTAGTCTTCCCAGAAACAGCACTCTGAGGGAGACCAGGTGTTGGCGTTTGGTAGCACAACCTCCTATTCTGAAGAGAAAGATTTTGTTGTAAGCGGGTTGCTTCAGCCTTCCCACATTTCCTCACCTGGATATAAAGGAGGGCAGTCAGTAGGCCTCACCCTTGAAGCCCACTCCAATTTCATAGAGAAAACTCCAGGCCTCGGTGTGCTTTCCTGTGGCAGGAAATTTGCTTTCATTCCTTAGTTGGCCCTGTGGCTCAGAACAGACCTCCCAGAAGGATTCAGGGATGTGCAACCCAATTAGTTGTGATCAGCCCTTCTGGCTCTTTCATGGATGAAACCAACTGGGCAAAGAGCCATTCTAAGCTGGGGATCATGCTGTCTTTCCCTAGTCTACAGAGAAACAGCAGTCTGAGTGAGACGAGCTGCTGGCGTTTAGTAGCAAAATCTCCTATTCTGAAGAGAAACATTTCATTGTAAGCGGGTTGCATCAGCCTTGTCACATTTCCTCAACTGGCTATAAAGGAGAGCAGGCATTTAGCAGACTTACTTGAGACCCTGCTTCCCAGGCTGTAAATTTGCTTTCATTCCTTAGGTGGCACATTGGCTCAGGAGTGCCTACCCCAAGGATTCAGGGATGTGCAGCCCGATTATTTGAGATCAGCCCTTCTGGTTCTCTAATGGATGAAACCATCTGGGCAAAGAGCCGTTCTAAGCTGGGGACCATGGTGTCTTTCCCTAGTCTACACAGAAACAGCACTCTGAGGGAAACGAGCTGCTGGCGTTTGGTAGCAAAATCTCCTATTCTGAAGAGAAACATTTCGTTGTAAGCGGGTTGCATCAGCATTGTCACATTTCCTCAACTGGCTATAAAGGAGGGCAGTCAGTAGGCTTCACCCTTCGAGCCCCCTCCAGTTTCATAGAGAAATCTCCAGGCCTTCGTGTGCTTTCCTGTGGTAAGGAAACTGCTTTCATTCCTTAGATGGCACCATGGCTGAGAACTGCCCTACCCCAAGCATTCAGGGATGTGCAGCCTGATTAGTTGAGATCAGCCCTGTCTGTTTCATGGATGAAACCAACTGGGAAAAGAGCTGTTCTAAGCTGGGAACCATGGTGTGTTTCCCTAGTCTACACAGAAACAGCACTCTGAGAGAGACGAGCTGCAGGCATTTGGTAGCAAAATCTCCTATTCTGAAGAGAAACATTTCGTTGTAAGCGGGTTGCATCAGCCTTGCAACATTTTCTCAACTGGCTCTAAAGAGGGCAGTCAGTTGGCAGACTTACTTGTGGCCCTGCTTCCCAGGCTGGAATCTTTGCTTTCATTCCTTAGGTGGCACATTGGCTCAGGAGTGCCTACCCCAAGGATTCAGGGATTTGCAGCCCGATTAGTTGAGATCAGCCCTTCTGGCTCTTTCATGGATGAAACCAACTGGGCAAAGAGCCGTTCTAAGCTGGGGACCATCGTGCCTTTCCCTAGTCTACACAGAAACAGCACTCTGAGGGAAACGAGCTGCTGGCGTTTGATAGCAAAATCTCCTATTCTGAAGAGAAACATTTCGTTGTATGCGGGTTGCCTCAATCTTGCCACATTTTCTCAACTGGATATAAAGGAGGGCTGTCAGTAGGCGTCACCCTTCAAGCCCACTCCAGTTTCATAGAGAAAACTCCAGGCCTTGGTGTGCTTTCCTGTTGCAAGGAAACTGCTTTCCTTCCTTAGGTGGCACTTTGACTCAGAACTGCCCTACACCAAGGATCCTTGGATATGCAGCCCGATTAGGTGAGATCAGCCCTTCTGGTTCTCTCATGGATGAAAAAATCTGGGCAAGGAGCCGTTCTGAGCTGGGGACCAAGGTGTCTTTCCCTAGTCTACAGAGAAACAGCATTCTGAGGGAGACGAGCTGCTGGCGTTTGGTAGCACAATCTCCTATTCTGAAGAGAAACATTTCGTTGTAAGCGGGTTGCATCAGCCTTGCCACATTTTCTCAACTGGCTATAAAGGAGAACAGGCATTTAGCAGATTTACTTGAGACCCTGCTTCCCAGGCTGTAAATTTGCTTTCATTCCTTAGGTGGCACATTGGCTCAGGAGTGCCTACACCAAGAATTCAGGGATGTGCGGCCCGATTAGTTGAAATCAGCCCTTCTGGTTCTCTCGTGGATGAAATCATATGGGCAAAGAGCCGTTCTAAGCTGGGGACCATGGTGTCTTTCCCTAGTCTACACTGAAACAGAACTCTGAGGGAGACGAGCTGCTGGCATTTGGTAGCACAATCTCCTATTCTGAAGAGAAACATTTCGTTGTAAGCGAGTTGCATCAGCCTTGCCACATTTTCTCAACTGGCTATAAAGTAGGGCAGTCATTTAGCAGACTTACTTGAGACCCTGCTTCCCAGGGTGGAATCTTTGCTTTCATTCCTTAGGTGGCACATTGCCTCAGGACTGCCCTACCCCAAGTATTCAGGGAATTGCATCCCGATTAGTTGAGATTAGACCATCTGGCTTTTTTATGGATGAAACCAACTGAGCAAAGAGCCGTTCTAAGCTGGGGACCATGGTGTATTTCCCTAGTCTACACAGAAACAGCATTCTGAGGGAGACGAGCTGTTGCCGTTTGGTAGCAAAATCTCCTATTCTGAAGAGAAACATTTCGTTGTAAGCGGGATGCATCAGCCTTGACACATTTCCTCAATTGGCTATAAAGGAGGGAAGTCAGTAGGCCTCACCCTTCCAGCCCACTCCAATTTCATAGAGAAAACAACAGGCCTCGGTGTGCTTTCCTGTGGCAGGAAATTTGCTTTCATTCCTTAGGTGGCCCTTTGGCTCAGAACAGCCCTCCCAGAAGGATTCAGTGATTTGCAGCTCGATTAGTTGTGATCAGCCCTTCTGGCTCTTTCATGGATGAAACCAACTGGGCAAAGTACCATTCTAAGCTGGGGACCATGCTGTCTTTCCCTAGTCTACACAGAAACAGCAGTCTGAGTGAGACGAGCTGCTGGCGTTTGGTAGCGAAATCTCCTATTCTGAAGAGAAACTTTTCGTTGTAAGAGGGTTGCATCAGCCTCGTCCCATTTTCTCAACTGGATATAAAGAGGGCAGTCAGTAGGCATCAACCTTCAAGCCCACTCCAGTTTCATAGAGAAAACTCCAGGCCTTGGTGTGCTTTCCTGTTGCAAGGAAACTGCTTTCCTTCCTTAGGTGGCACTTTGACTCAGAACTGCCCTACTCCAAGGATTCTTGGATATGCAGCCCGATTAGTTGAGATCAGCCCTTCTGGTTCTCTCATGGATGAAAAAATCTGGGCAAGGAGCCGTTCTAATCTGGGGACCATGCTGTCTTTCCCTAGTCTACACAGAAACAGCATTTTGAGGGAGACAAGCTGCTGGCGTTTGGTAGCATAATCTCCTATTCTGAAGAGAAACATTTCGTTGTAAGCGGGTTGCCTCAGCCTTGCCACATTTTCTCAACTGGATATAAAGGAGGGCTGTCAGTAGGCGTCACCCTTCAAGCCCACTCCAATTTCATAGAGAAAACTCCAGGCCTCAGTGTGCTTTCCTGTGGCAAGGGAACTGCTTTCATTCCTTAGGTGGCACCTTGGCTCAGAATTGCCCTACCCCAATGTTTCTGGGATGTGCAGCCCGAGTAGTTGAGATCAGCCCTTCTGGTTCTCTCATGGATGAAACAATCTGTGCAAAGAGCCGTTGTACCCTGGGGACCATGGTGTCTTTCCCTAGTCCTCACAGAAACAGCACTCTGAGGGAGACGAGCTGCTGGCGTTTGGTAGCACAATCTCCTATTCTGCAGAGAAACATTTCGTTGTAAGCGGGTTGCATCAGCCTTGTCACCTTTCCTCAACTGGCTATAAAGGAGGGCAGTCAGTAGGCCTCAGCCTTCAAGCCCACTCCAATTTCATAGAGAAAACAACAGGCCTCGGTGTGCTTTCCTGTGGCAGGAAATTTTCTTTCATTCCTTAGTTGGCCCTGTGGCTCAGAACAGACCTCCCAGAAGGATTCAGGGATGTGCAGCCCAATTAGTTGTGATCAGCCCTTCTGTCTCTTTCATGGATGAAACCAACTGGGCAAAGAGCCATTCTAAGCTGGGGACCATGCAGTCTTTCCCTAGTCTACACAGAAACAGCAGTCTGAGTGAGACGAGCTGCTGGCGTTTAGTAGCGAAATCTCCTATTCTGAAGAGAAACATATCCTTGTAAGCCGGTTGCATCAGCCTTGTCCCATTTTCTCAACTGGATATAAAGTAGGGCAGTTAGTAGGCCTCACCCTTCGAGCCCTCTCCAGTTTCATAGAGAAAACTCGAGGCCTTGGTGTGCTTTCCTGTGGTAAGTAAACTGCTTTCATTCCTTACGTGGCACTTTGGCTCAGAACTGCCCTACCCCAAGGATTCAGGGATGTGGAGCCTGATTAGTTGAGATCAGCCCTGGCTCTTTCATGGATGAAACCACCTGGGAAAAGAGCTGTTCTAAGCTGGGAACCATGGTGCCTTTCCATAGTCTACACAGAAACAGCAATCTGAGGGAGACGAGCTGCAGGCTTTTGGTAGCAAAATCTCCTATTCTGAAGAGAAACATTTCGTTGTAAGCGGGTTGCATCAGCCTTGTCCCATTTTCTCAACTGGATATAAAGGAGGGCAGTCAGTAGGCCTCACCCTTCGAGCCCACTCCAGTTTCATAGAGAAAACTCCAGGCCTTGGTGTGCTTTCCTGTGGTAAGGAAACTGTTTTCATTCCTTAGGTGGCACTTTGGCTCAGAACTGCCCTACCCCAAGGATTCAGGAATGTGCAGCCTGATTAGTTGAGATCAGCCCTGGCTCTTTCATGGATGAAAACAACTGGGAAAAGAGCTGTTCTACGTTGGAACCATGGTGTCTTTCCCTAGTCTACACAGAAACAGCACTCTGAGGGAGACGAGCTGCAGGAGTTTGGTAGCAAAATCTCCTAATCTGAAGAGAAACATTTCGTTGTATGCGGGTTGCCTCAGCCTTGCCACATTTTCTCAACTGGCTATAAAGGAGGGCAGTCAGTTGGCAGACTTACTTGAGTCCCTCCTTCCCAGGCTGGAAACTTTGCTTTCTTTCCTTAGGTTGCACTTCGGCTCAGAGCTGCACTACCCCAAGGATTCAGGGATGTGCAGCCCGATTAGTTGAGATCAGCCCTTCTGGCTCTTTCATGGATGAAACCAACTGGGAAAAGATTCTTTCTAAGTTAGGAACCATGGTGTCTTTCCCTAGTCTACACAGAAACAGCAGTCTGAGTGAGACGAGCTGCTGGCGTTTGGTAGCAAAATTTCCTATTCTGAAGAGAAACATTTCGTTGTAAGCGTGTTGCATCAGCTTTGCCACACTTTTTCAACTGGCTATAAAGGAGGGCAGTCATTTAGCAGACTTACTCTAGACCCAGCTTCCCAGGCTGGAAACTTTGCTTTCATTCCTTAGGTGGCACAGTAGCTGACGAATGGCCTACCCCAAGGATTCAGTGATGTGCAGCCCCATTAGTTGAGATCAGCCCTTCTGACTCTTTCATGGATGAAACCAACTGGGCAAAGAGCCGTTCTAAGATGGGGACCATCGTGTCTTTCACTAGTCTACACAGAAACAGCACTCTGAGGGAGACGAGCTGCTGGAGTTTGACAGCAAAATCTCCTAATCTGAAGAGAAACATTTCGTTGTATGCAGGTTGCCTCAGCCTTGCCACATTTTCTCAACTGGCTATAAAGGAGGGCAGTCAGTAGGCCTCACCCTTCGAGGCCACTCCAGTTTCATAGAGAAAACTCCAGGCCTTGGTGTGCTTTCCTGTGGTAAGGAAACTGCTTTCATTCTTTAGGTGGCACTTTGGCTCAGAACTGCCCTACCCCAAGGATTCAGGGATGTGCAGCCTGCTTAGTTGAGATCAGCCCTGGCTCTTTCATGGATGAAATCAACTGGGAAAAGAGCTGTTCTAAGCTGGGAACCATGGTGTCTTTCCCTAGTCTACACAGAAACAGCACTCTGAGGGAGACTAGCTGCAAGCGTTTGGTAGCAAAATCTCCTATTCTGAAGAGAAACATTTCGTTGTAAGCGGGTTGCATCAACCTTGCCACATTTTCTCAACTGGCTATAAAGGCGGGCAGGCATTTAGCAAACTTACTTGAGACCCTGCTTCCCAGGCTGTAAATGTGCTTTCATTCCTTAGGTGGCACATTGGCTCAGGAGTGCCTACCCCAAGGATTCAGGGATGTGCAGCCCGATTAGTTGAGATCAGCCCTTCTGGTTCTCTCATGGATGAAATCATATGGGCAAAGAGCCGTTCTAAGCTGGGGACCATGTTGTCTTTCCTTAGTCTACACAGGAACAGCACTCTGAGGGAGACGAGCTGCTGGCGTTTGGTAGCAAAATCTCCTATTCTGAAGAGAAACATTTCGATGTAAGCGGGTAGCATCAGCCTGGCCACATTTTTTCAACTAGTTATAAAGGAGGGCAGTCAGTTGGCGACTTACTTGAGTCCCTGATTCCCAGAGTGGAAACTTTGCTTTCTTTCCTTAGGTTGCACTTCGGCTCAGAAATGCCCTACCCCAAGGATTCAGGGATGTGCAGCCCGATTAGTTGAGATCAGCCATTATGGCTCTTTCATGGATGAAACCAACTGGACAAAGAGCCGTTCTAAGCTGGGGACCATCGTGTCTTTCCCTAGTCTTCCCAGAAACAGCACTCTGAGGGAGACCAGGTGTTGGCGTTTGGTAGCACAACCTCCTATTCTGAAGAGAAAGATTTTGTTGTAAGCGGGTTGCTTCAGCCTTCCCACATTTCCTCACCTGGATATAAAGGAGGGCAGTCAGTAGGCCTCACCCTTGAAGCCCACTCCAATTTCATAGAGAAAACTCCAGGCCTCGGTGTGCTTTCCTGTGGCAGGAAATTTGCTTTCATTCCTTAGTTGGCCCTGTGGCTCAGAACAGACCTCCCAGAAGGATTCAGGGATGTGCAACCCAATTAGTTGTGATCAGCCCTTCTGGCTCTTTCATGGATGAAACCAACTGGGCAAAGAGCCATTCTAAGCTGGGGATCATGCTGTCTTTCCCTAGTCTACAGAGAAACAGCAGTCTGAGTGAGACGAGCTGCTGGCGTTTAGTAGCAAAATCTCCTATTCTGAAGAGAAACATTTCATTGTAAGCGGGTTGCATCAGCCTTGTCACATTTCCTCAACTGGCTATAAAGGAGAGCAGGCATTTAGCAGACTTACTTGAGACCCTGCTTCCCAGGCTGTAAATTTGCTTTCATTCCTTAGGTGGCACATTGGCTCAGGAGTGCCTACCCCAAGGATTCAGGGATGTGCAGCCCGATTATTTGAGATCAGCCCTTCTGGTTCTCTAATGGATGAAACCATCTGGGCAAAGAGCCGTTCTAAGCTGGGGACCATGGTGTCTTTCCCTAGTCTACACAGAAACAGCACTCTGAGGGAAACGAGCTGCTGGCGTTTGGTAGCAAAATCTCCTATTCTGAAGAGAAACATTTCGTTGTAAGCGGGTTGCATCAGCATTGTCACATTTCCTCAACTGGCTATAAAGGAGGGCAGTCAGTAGGCTTCACCCTTCGAGCCCCCTCCAGTTTCATAGAGAAATCTCCAGGCCTTCGTGTGCTTTCCTGTGGTAAGGAAACTGCTTTCATTCCTTAGATGGCACCATGGCTCAGAACTGCCCTACCCCAAGCATTCAGGGATGTGCAGCCTGATTAGTTGAGATCAGCCCTGTCTGTTTCATGGATGAAACCAACTGGGAAAAGAGCTGTTCTAAGCTGGGAACCATGGTGTGTTTCCCTAGTCTACACAGAAACAGCACTCTGAGAGAGACGAGCTGCAGGCATTTGGTAGCAAAATCTCCTATTCTGAAGAGAAACATTTCGTTGTAAGCGGGTTGCATCAGCCTTGCAACATTTTCTCAACTGGCTCTAAAGAGGGCAGTCAGTTGGCAGACTTACTTGTGGCCCTGCTTCCCAGGCTGGAATCTTTGCTTTCATTCCTTAGGTGGCACATTGGCTCAGGAGTGCCTACCCCAAGGATTCAGGGATTTGCAGCCCGATTAGTTGAGATCAGCCCTTCTGGCTCTTTCATGGATGAAACCAACTGGGCAAAGAGCCGTTCTAAGCTGGGGACCATCGTGCCTTTCCCTAGTCTACACAGAAACAGCACTCTGAGGGAAACGAGCTGCTGGCGTTTGATAGCAAAATCTCCTATTCTGAAGAGAAACATTTCGTTGTATGCGGGTTGCCTCAATCTTGCCACATTTTCTCAACTGGATATAAAGGAGGGCTGTCAGTAGGCGTCACCCTTCAAGCCCACTCCAGTTTCATAGAGAAAACTCCAGGCCTTGGTGTGCTTTCCTGTTGCAAGGAAACTGCTTTCCTTCCTTAGGTGGCACTTTGACTCAGAACTGCCCTACACCAAGGATCCTTGGATATGCAGCCCGATTAGGTGAGATCAGCCCTTCTGGTTCTCTCATGGATGAAAAAATCTGGGCAAGGAGCCGTTCTGAGCTGGGGACCAAGGTGTCTTTCCCTAGTCTACAGAGAAACAGCATTCTGAGGGAGACGAGCTGCTGGCGTTTGGTAGCACAATCTCCTATTCTGAAGAGAAACATTTCGTTGTAAGCGGGTTGCATCAGCCTTGCCACATTTTCTCAACTGGCTATAAAGGAGAACAGGCATTTAGCAGATTTACTTGAGACCCTGCTTCCCAGGCTGTAAATTTGCTTTCATTCCTTAGGTGGCACATTGGCTCAGGAGTGCCTACACCAAGAATTCAGGGATGTGCGGCCCGATTAGTTGAAATCAGCCCTTCTGGTTCTCTCGTGGATGAAATCATATGGGCAAAGAGCCGTTCTAAGCTGGGGACCATGGTGTCTTTCCCTAGTCTACACTGAAACAGAACTCTGAGGGAGACGAGCTGCTGGCATTTGGTAGCACAATCTCCTATTCTGAAGAGAAACATTTCGTTGTAAGCGAGTTGCATCAGCCTTGCCACATTTTCTCAACTGGCTATAAAGTAGGGCAGTCATTTAGCAGACTTACTTGAGACCCTGCTTCCCAGGGTGGAATCTTTGCTTTCATTCCTTAGGTGGCACATTGCCTCAGGACTGCCCTACCCCAAGTATTCAGGGAATTGCATCCCGATTAGTTGAGATTAGACCATCTGGCTTTTTTATGGATGAAACCAACTGAGCAAAGAGCCGTTCTAAGCTGGGGACCATGGTGTATTTCCCTAGTCTACACAGAAACAGCATTCTGAGGGAGACGAGCTGTTGCCGTTTGGTAGCAAAATCTCCTATTCTGAAGAGAAACATTTCGTTGTAAGCGGGATGCATCAGCCTTGACACATTTCCTCAATTGGCTATAAAGGAGGGAAGTCAGTAGGCCTCACCCTTCCAGCCCACTCCAATTTCATAGAGAAAACAACAGGCCTCGGTGTGCTTTCCTGTGGCAGGAAATTTGCTTTCATTCCTTAGGTGGCCCTTTGGCTCAGAACAGCCCTCCCAGAAGGATTCAGTGATTTGCAGCTCGATTAGTTGTGATCAGCCCTTCTGGCTCTTTCATGGATGAAACCAACTGGGCAAAGTACCATTCTAAGCTGGGGACCATGCTGTCTTTCCCTAGTCTACACAGAAACAGCAGTCTGAGTGAGACGAGCTGCTGGCGTTTGGTAGCGAAATCTCCTATTCTGAAGAGAAACTTTTCGTTGTAAGAGGGTTGCATCAGCCTCGTCCCATTTTCTCAACTGGATATAAAGAGGGCAGTCAGTAGGCATCAACCTTCAAGCCCACTCCAGTTTCATAGAGAAAACTCCAGGCCTTGGTGTGCTTTCCTGTTGCAAGGAAACTGCTTTCCTTCCTTAGGTGGCACTTTGACTCAGAACTGCCCTACTCCAAGGATTCTTGGATATGCAGCCCGATTAGTTGAGATCAGCCCTTCTGGTTCTCTCATGGATGAAAAAATCTGGGCAAGGAGCCGTTCTAATCTGGGGACCATGCTGTCTTTCCCTAGTCTACACAGAAACAGCATTTTGAAGGAGACAAGCTGCTGGCGTTTGGTAGCATAATCTCCTATTCTGAAGAGAAACATTTCGTTGTAAGCGGGTTGCCTCAGCCTTGCCACATTTTCTCAACTGGATATAAAGGAGGGCTGTCAGTAGGCGTCACCCTTCAAGCCCACTCCAATTTCATAGAGAAAACTCCAGGCCTCAGTGTGCTTTCCTGTGGCAAGGGAACTGCTTTCATTCCTTAGGTGACACCTTGGCTCAGAATTGCCCTACCCCAATGTTTCTGGGATGTGCAGCCCGAGTAGTTGAGATCAGCCCTTCTGGTTCTCTCATGGATGAAACAATCTGTGCAAAGAGCCGTTGTACCCTGGGGACCATGGTGTCTTTCCCTAGTCCTCACAGAAACAGCACTCTGAGGGAGACGAGCTGCTGGCGTTTGGTAGCACAATCTCCTATTCTGCAGAGAAACATTTCGTTGTAAGCGGGTTGCATCAGCCTTGTCACCTTTCCTCAACTGGCTATAAAGGAGGGCAGTCAGTAGGCCTCAGCCTTCAAGCCCACTCCAATTTCATAGAGAAAACAACAGGCCTCGGTGTGCTTTCCTGTGGCAGGAAATTTTCTTTCATTCCTTAGTTGGCCCTGTGGCTCAGAACAGACCTCCCAGAAGGATTCAGGGATGTGCAGCCCAATTAGTTGTGATCAGCCCTTCTGTCTCTTTCATGGATGAAACCAACTGGGCAAAGAGCCATTCTAAGCTGGGGACCATGCAGTCTTTCCCTAGTCTACACAGAAACAGCAGTCTGAGTGAGACGAGCTGCTGGCGTTTAGTAGCGAAATCTCCTATTCTGAAGAGAAACATATCCTTGTAAGCCGGTTGCATGAGCCTTGTCCCATTTTCTCAACTGGATATAAAGTAGGGCAGTTAGTAGGCCTCACCCTTCGAGCCCTCTCCAGTTTCATAGAGAAAACTCGAGGCCTTGGTGTGCTTTCCTGTGGTAAGTAAACTGCTTTCATTCCTTAGGTGGCACTTTGGCTCAGAACTGCCCTACCCCAAGGATTCAGGGATGTGGAGCCTGATTAGTTGAGATCAGCCCTGGCTCTTTCATGGATGAAACCACCTGGGAAAAGAGCTGTTCTAAGCTGGGAACCATGGTGCCTTTCCATAGTCTACACAGAAACAGCAATCTGAGGGAGACGAGCTGCAGGCTTTTGGTAGCAAAATCTCCTATTCTGAAGAGAAACATTTCGTTGTAAGCGGGTTGCATCAGCCTTGTCCCATTTTCTCAACTGGATATAAAGGAGGGCAGTCAGTAGGCCTCACCCTTCGAGCCCACTCCAGTTTCATAGAGAAAACTCCAGGCCTTGGTGTGCTTTCCTGTGGTAAGGAAACTGTTTTCATTCCTTAGGTGGCACTTTGGCTCAGAACTGCCCTACCCCAAGGATTCAGGAATGTGCAGCCTGATTAGTTGAGATCAGCCCTGGCTCTTTCATGGATGAAAACAACTGGGAAAAGAGCTGTTCTACGTTGGAACCATGGTGTCTTTCCCTAGTCTACACAGAAACAGCACTCTGAGGGAGACGAGCTGCAGGAGTTTGGTAGCAAAATCTCCTAATCTGAAGAGAAACATTTCGTTGTATGCGGGTTGCCTCAGCCTTGCCACATTTTCTCAACTGGCTATAAAGGAGGGCAGTCAGTTGGCAGACTTACTTGAGTCCCTCCTTCCCAGGCTGGAAACTTTGCTTTCTTTCCTTAGGTTGCACTTCGGCTCAGAGCTGCACTACCCCAAGGATTCAGGGATGTGCAGCCCGATTAGTTGAGATCAGCCCTTCTGGCTCTTTCATGGATGAAACCAACTGGGAAAAGAGTCTTTCTAAGTTAGGAACCATGGTGTCTTTCCCTAGTCTACACAGAAACAGCAGTCTGAGTGAGACGAGCTGCTGGCGTTTGGTAGCAAAATTTCCTATTCTGAAGAGAAACATTTCGTTGTAAGCGTGTTGCATCAGCTTTGCCACATTTTTTCAACTGGCTATAAAGGAGGGCAGTCATTTAGCAGACTTACTCTAGACCCAGCTTCCCAGGCTGGAAACTTTGCTTTCATTCCTTAGGTGGCACAGTAGCTGACGAATGGCCTACCCCAAGGATTCAGTGATGTGCAGCCCCATTAGTTGAGATCAGCCCTTCTGACTCTTTCATGGATGAAACCAACTGGGCAAAGAGCCGTTCTAAGATGGGGACCATCGTGTCTTTCACTAGTCTACACAGAAACAGCACTCTGAGGGAGACGAGCTGCTGGAGTTTGACAGCAAAATCTCCTAATCTGAAGAGAAACATTTCGTTGTATGCAGGTTGCCTCAGCCTTGCCACATTTTCTCAACTGGCTATAAAGGAGGGCAGTCAGTAGGCCTCACCCTTCGAGGCCACTCCAGTTTCATAGAGAAAACTCCAGGCCTTGGTGTGCTTTCCTGTGGTAAGGAAACTGCTTTCATTCCTTAGGTGGCACTTTGGCTCAGAACTGCCCTACCCCAAGGATTCAGGGATGTGCAGCCTGCTTAGTTGAGATCAGCCCTGGCTCTTTCATGGATGAAATCAACTGGGAAAAGAGCTGTTCTAAGCTGGGAACCATGGTGTCTTTCCCTAGTCTACACAGAAACAGCACTCTGAGGGAGACTAGCTGCAAGCGTTTGGTAGCAAAATCTCCTATTCTGAAGAGAAACATTTCGTTGTAAGCGGGTTGCATCAACCTTGCCACATTTTCTCAACTGGCTATAAAGGCGGGCAGGCATTTAGCAAACTTACTTGAGACCCTGCTTCCCAGGCTGTAAATTTGCTTTCATTCCTTAGGTGGCACATTGGCTCAGGAGTGCCTACCCCAAGGATTCAGGGATGTGCAGCCCGATTAGTTGAGATCAGCCCTTCTGGTTCTCTCATGGATGAAATCATATGGGCAAAGAGCCGTTCTAAGCTGGGGACCATGGTGTCTTTCCTTAGTCTACACAGGAACAGCACTCTGAGGGAGACGAGCTGCTGGCGTTTGGTAGCAAAATCTGCTATTCTGAAGAGAAACATTTCGATGTAAGCGGGTAGCATCAGCCTGGCCACATTTTTTCAACTAGTTATAAAGGAGGGCAGTCAGTTGGCGACTTACTTGAGTCCCTGATTCCCAGAGTGGAAACTTTGCTTTCTTTCCTTAGGTTGCACTTCGGCTCAGAAATGCCCTACCCCAAGGATTCAGGGATGTGCAGCCCGATTAGTTGAGATCAGCCATTATGGCTCTTTCATGGATGAAACCAACTGGACAAAGAGCCGTTCTAAGCTGGGGACCATCGTGTCTTTCCCTAGTCTTCCCAGAAACAGCACTCTGAGGGAGACCAGGTGCTGGCGTTTGGTAGCACAACCTCCTATTCTGAAGAGAAAGATTTCGTTGTAAGCGGGTTGCTTCAGCCTTCCCACATTTCCTCACCTGGATATAAAGGAGGGCAGTCAGTAAGCCTCACCCTTGAAGCCCACTCCAATTTCATAGAGAAAACTCCAGGCCTCGGTGTGCTTTCCTGTGGCAGGAAATTTGCTTTCATTCCTTAGTTGGCCCTGTGGCTCAGAACAGACCTCCCAGAAGGATTCAGGGATGTGCAACCCAATTAGTTGTGATCAGCCCTTCTGGCTCTTTCATGGATGAAACCAACTGGGCAAAGAGCCATTCTAAGCTGGGGATCATGCTGTCTTTCCCTAGTCTACAGAGAAACAGCAGTCTGAGTGAGACGAGCTGCTGGCGTTTAGTAGCAAAATCTCCTATTCTGAAGAGAAACATTTCATTGTAAGCGGGTTGCATCAGCCTTGTCACATTTCCTCAACTGGCTATAAAGGAGAGCAGGCATTTAGCAGACTTACTTGAGACCCTGCTTCCCAGGCTGTAAATTTGCTTTCATTCCTTAGGTGGCACATTGGCTCAGGAGTGCCTACCCCAAGGATTCAGGGATGTGCAGCCCGATTATTTGAGATCAGCCCTTCTGGTTCTCTAATGGATGAAACCATCTGGGCAAAGAGCCGTTCTAAGCTGGGGACCATGGTGTCTTTCCCTAGTCTACACAGAAACAGCACTCTGAGGGAAACGAGCTGCTGGCGTTTGGTAGCAAAATCTCCTATTCTGAAGAGAAACATTTCGTTGTAAGCGGGTTGCATCAGCATTGTCACATTTCCTCAACTGGCTATAAAGGAGGGCAGTCAGTGGGCCTCACCCTTCGAGCCCTCTCCAGTTTCATAGAGAAAACTCCAGGCCTTCGTGTGCTTTCCTGTGGTAAGGAAACTGCTTTCATTCCTTAGATGGCACTCTGGCTCAGAACTGCCCTACCCCAAGCATTCAGGGATGTGCAGCCTGATTAGTTGAGATCAGCCCTGTCTGTTTCATGGATGAAACCAACTGGGAAAAGAGCTGTTCTAAGCTGGGAACCATGGTGTGTTTCCCTAGTCTACACAGAAACAGCACTCTGAGAGAGACGAGCTGCAGGCATTTGGTAGCAAAATCTCCTATTCTGAAGAGAAACATTTCGTTGTAAGCGGGATGCATCAGCCTTGCAACATTTTCTCAACTGGCTCTAAAGAGGGCAGTCAGTTGGCAGACTTACTTGTGGCCCTGCTTCCCAGGCTGGAATCTTTGCTTTCATTCCTTAGGTGGCACATTGGCTCAGGAGTGCCTACCCCAAGGATTCAGGGATTTGCAGCCCGATTAGTTGAGATCAGCCCTTCTGGCTCTTTCATGGATGAAACCAACTGGGCAAAGAGCCGTTCTAAGCTGGGGACCATCGTGCCTTTCCCTAGTCTACACAGAAACAGCACTCTGAGGGAAACGAGCTGCTGGCGTTTGATAGCAAAATCTCCTATTCTGAAGAGAAACATTTCGTTGTATGCGGGTTGCCTCAATCTTGCCACATTTTCTCAACTGGATATAAAGGAGGGCTGTCAGTAGGCGTCACCCTTCAAGCCCACTCCAGTTTCATAGAGAAAACTCCAGGCCTTGGTGTGCTTTCCTGTTGCAAGGAAACTGCTTTCCTTCCTTAGGTGGCACTTTGACTCAGAACTGCCCTACACCAAGGATCCTTGGATATTCAGCCCGATTAGGTGAGATCAGCCCTTCTGGTTCTCTCATGGATGAAAAAATCTGGGCAAGGAGCCGTTCTGAGCTGGGGACCAAGGTGTCTTTCCCTAGTCTACAGAGAAACAGCATTCTGAGGGAGACGAGCTGCTGGCGTTTGGTAGCACAATCTCCTATTCTGAAGAGAAACATTTCGTTGTAAGCGGGTTGCATCAGCCTTGCCACATTTTCTCAACTGGCTATAAAGGAGAACAGGCATTTAGCAGATTTACTTGAGACCCTGCTTCCCAGGCTGTAAATTTGCTTTCATTCCTTAGGTGGCACATTGGCTCAGGAGTGCCTACACCAAGAATTCAGGGATGTGCGGCCCGATTAGTTGAAATCAGCCCTTCTGGTTCTCTCGTGGATGAAATCATATGGGCAAAGAGCCGTTCTAAGCTGGGGACCATGGTGTCTTTCCCTAGTCTACACTGAAACAGAACTCTGAGGGAGACGAGCTGCTGGCATTTGGTAGCACAATCTCCTATTCTGAAGAGAAACATTTCGTTGTAAGCGAGTTGCATCAGCCTTGCCACATTTTCTCAACTGGCTATAAAGTAGGGCAGTCATTTAGCAGACTTACTTGAGACCCTGCTTCCCAGGGTGGAATCTTTGCTTTCATTCCTTAGGTGGCACATTGCCTCAGGACTGCCCTACCCCAAGTATTCAGGGAATTGCATCCCGATTAGTTGAGATTAGACCATCTGGCTTTTTTATGGATGAAACCAACTGAGCAAAGAGCCGTTCTAAGCTGGGGACCATGGTGTATTTCCCTAGTCTACACAGAAACAGCATTCTGAGGGAGACGAGCTGTTGCCGTTTGGTAGCAAAATCTCCTATTCTGAAGAGAAACATTTCGTTGTAAGCGGGATGCATCAGCCTTGACACATTTCCTCAATTGGCTATAAAGGAGGGAAGTCAGTAGGCCTCACCCTTCCAGCCCACTCCAATTTCATAGAGAAAACAACAGGCCTCGGTGTGCTTTCCTGTGGCAGGAAATTTGCTTTCATTCCTTAGGTGGCCCTTTGGCTCAGAACAGCCCTCCCAGAAGGATTCAGTGATTTGCAGCTCGATTAGTTGTGATCAGCCCTTCTGGCTCTTTCATGGATGAAACCAACTGGGCAAAGTACCATTCTAAGCTGGGGACCATGCTGTCTTTCCCTAGTCTACACAGAAACAGCAGTCTGAGTGAGACGAGCTGCTGGCGTTTGGTAGCGAAATCTCCTATTCTGAAGAGAAACTTTTCGTTGTAAGAGGGTTGCATCAGCCTCGTCCCATTTTCTCAACTGGATATAAAGAGGGCAGTCAGTAGGCATCAACCTTCAAGCCCACTCCAGTTTCATAGAGAAAACTCCAGGCCTTGGTGTGCTTTCCTGTTGCAAGGAAACTGCTTTCCTTCCTTAGGTGGCACTTTGACTCAGAACTGCCCTACTCCAAGGATTCTTGGATATGCAGCCCGATTAGTTGAGATCAGCCCTTCTGGTTCTCTCATGGATGAAAAAATCTGGGCAAGGAGCCGTTCTAATCTGGGGACCATGCTGTCTTTCCCTAGTCTACACAGAAACAGCATTTTGAGGGAGACAAGCTGCTGGCGTTTGGTAGCATAATCTCCTATTCTGAAGAGAAACATTTCGTTGTAAGCGGGTTGCCTCAGCCTTGCCACATTTTCTCAACTGGATATAAAGGAGGGCTGTCAGTAGGCGTCACCCTTCAAGCCCACTCCAATTTCATAGAGAAAACTCCAGGCCTCAGTGTGCTTTCCTGTGGCAAGGGAACTGCTTTCATTCCTTAGGTGGCACCTTGGCTCAGAATTGCCCTACCCCAATGTTTCTGGGATGTGCAGCCCGAGTAGTTGAGATCAGCCCTTCTGGTTCTCTCATGGATGAAACAATCTGTGCAAAGAGCCGTTGTACCCTGGGGACCATGGTGTCTTTCCCTAGTCCTCACAGAAACAGCACTCTGAGGGAGACGAGCTGCTGGCGTTTGGTAGCACAATCTCCTATTCTGCAGAGAAACATTTCGTTGTAAGCGGGTTGCATCAGCCTTGTCACCTTTCCTCAACTGGCTATAAAGGAGGGCAGTCAGTAGGCCTCAGCCTTCAAGCCCACTCCAATTTCATAGAGAAAACAACAGGCCTCGGTGTGCTTTCCTGTGGCAGGAAATTTTCTTTCATTCCTTAGTTGGCCCTGTGGCTCAGAACAGACCTCCCAGAAGGATTCAGGGATGTGCAGCCCAATTAGTTGTGATCAGCCCTTCTGTCTCTTTCATGGATGAAACCAACTGGGCAAAGAGCCATTCTAAGCTGGGGACCATGCAGTCTTTCCCTAGTCTACACAGAAACAGCAGTCTGAGTGAGACGAGCTGCTGGCGTTTAGTAGCGAAATCTCCTATTCTGAAGAGAAACATATCCTTGTAAGCCGGTTGCATCAGCCTTGTCCCATTTTCTCAACTGGATATAAAGTAGGGCAGTTAGTAGGCCTCACCCTTCGAGCCCTCTCCAGTTTCATAGAGAAAACTCGAGGCCTTGGTGTGCTTTCCTGTGGTAAGTAAACTGCTTTCATTCCTTAGGTGGCACTTTGGCTCAGAACTGCCCTACCCCAAGGATTCAGGGATGTGGAGCCTGATTAGTTGAGATCAGCCCTGGCTCTTTCATGGATGAAACCACCTGGGAAAAGAGCTGTTCTAAGCTGGGAACCATGGTGCCTTTCCATAGTCTACACAGAAACAGCAATCTGAGGGAGACGAGCTGCAGGCTTTTGGTAGCAAAATCTCCTATTCTGAAGAGAAACATTTCGTTGTAAGCGGGTTGCATCAGCCTTGTCCCATTTTCTCAACTGGATATAAAGGAGGGCAGTCAGTAGGCCTCACCCTTCGAGCCCACTCCAGTTTCATAGAGAAAACTCCAGGCCTTGGTGTGCTTTCCTGTGGTAAGGAAACTGTTTTCATTCCTTAGGTGGCACTTTGGCTCAGAACTGCCCTACCCCAAGGATTCAGGAATGTGCAGCCTGATTAGTTGAGATCAGCCCTGGCTCTTTCATGGATGAAAACAACTGGGAAAAGAGCTGTTCTACGTTGGAACCATGGTGTCTTTCCCTAGTCTACACAGAAACAGCACTCTGAGGGAGACGAGCTGCAGGAGTTTGGTAGCAAAATCTCCTAATCTGAAGAGAAACATTTCGTTGTATGCGGGTTGCCTCAGCCTTGCCACATTTTCTCAACTGGCTATAAAGGAGGGCAGTCAGTTGGCAGACTTACTTGAGTCCCTCCTTCCCAGGCTGGAAACTTTGCTTTCTTTCCTTAGGTTGCACTTCGGCTCAGAGCTGCACTACCCCAAGGATTCAGGGATGTGCAGCCCGATTAGTTGAGATCAGCCCTTCTGGCTCTTTCATGGATGAAACCAACTGGGAAAAGAGTCTTTCTAAGTTAGGAACCATGGTGTCTTTCCCTAGTCTACACAGAAACAGCAGTCTGAGTGAGACGAGCTGCTGGCGTTTGGTAGCAAAATTTCCTATTCTGAAGAGAAACATTTCGTTGTAAGCGTGTTGCATCAGCTTTGCCACATTTTTTCAACTGGCTATAAAGGAGGGCAGTCATTTAGCAGACTTACTCTAGACCCAGCTTCCCAGGCTGGAAACTTTGCTTTCATTCCTTAGGTGGCACAGTAGCTGACGAATGGCCTACCCCAAGGATTCAGTGATGTGCAGCCCCATTAGTTGAGATCAGCCCTTCTGACTCTTTCATGGATGAAACCAACTGGGCAAAGAGCCGTTCTAAGATGGGGACCATCGTGTCTTTCACTAGTCTACACAGAAACAGCACTCTGAGGGAGACGAGCTGCTGGAGTTTGACAGCAAAATCTCCTAATCTGAAGAGAAACATTTCGTTGTATGCAGGTTGCCTCAGCCTTGCCACAATTTCTCAACTGGCTATAAAGGAGGGCAGTCAGTAGGCCTCACCCTTCGAGGCCACTCCAGTTTCATAGAGAAAACTCCAGGCCTTGGTGTGCTTTCCTGTGGTAAGGAAACTGCTTTCATTCCTTAGGTGGCACTTTGGCTCAGAACTGCCCTACCCCAAGGATTCAGGGATGTGCAGCCTGCTTAGTTGAGATCAGCCCTGGCTCTTTCATGGATGAAATCAACTGGGAAAAGAGCTGTTCTAAGCTGGGAACCATGGTGTCTTTCCCTAGTCTACACAGAAACAGCACTCTGAGGGAGACGAGCTGCAAGCGTTTGGTAGCAAAATCTCCTGTTCTGAAGAGAAACATTTCGTTGTAAGCGGGTTGCATCAACCTTGCCACATTTTCTGAACTGGCTATAAAGGCGGGCAGGCATTTAGCAAACTTACTTGAGACCCTGCTTCCCAGGCTGTAAATTTGCTTTCATTCCTTAGGTGGCACATTGGCTCAGGAGTGCCTACCCCAAGGATTCAGGGATGTGCAGCCCGATTAGTTGAGATCAGCCCTTCTGGTTCTCTCATGGATGAAATCATATGGGCAAAGAGCCGTTCTAAGCTGGGGACCATGGTGTCTTTCCTTAGTCTACACAGGAACAGCACTCTGAGGGAGACGAGCTGCTGGCGTTTCGTAGCAAAATCTCCTATTCTGAAGAGAAACATTTCGATGTAAGCGGGTAGCATCAGCCTGGCCACATTTTTTCAACTAGTTATAAAGGAGGGCAGTCAGTTGGCGACTTACTTGAGTCCCTGATTCCCAGAGTGGAAACTTTGCTTTCTTTCCTTAGGTTGCACTTCGGCTCAGAACTGCCCTACCCCAAGGATTCAGGGATGTGCAGCCCGATTAGTTGAGATCAGCCATTATGGCTCTTTCATGGATGAAACCAACTGGACAAAGAGCCGTTCTAAGCTGGGGACCATCGTGTCTTTCCCTAGTCTTCCCAGAAACAGCACTCTGAGGGAGACCAGGTGCTGGCGTTTGGTAGCACAACCTCCTATTCTGAAGAGAAAGATTTCGTTGTAAGCGGGTTGCTTCAGCCTTCCCACATTTCCTCACCTGGATATAAAGGAGGGCAGTCAGTAAGCCTCACCCTTGAAGCCCACTCCAATTTCATAGAGAAAACTCCAGGCCTCGGTGTGCTTTCCTGTGGCAGGAAATTTGCTTTCATTCCTTAGTTGGCCCTGTGGCTCAGAACAGACCTCCCAGAAGGATTCAGGGATGTGCAACCCAATTAGTTGTGATCAGCCCTTCTGGCTCTTTCATGGATGAAACCAACTGGGCAAAGAGCCATTCTAAGCTGGGGATCATGCTGTCTTTCCCTAGTCTACAGAGAAACAGCAGTCTGAGTGAGACGAGCTGCTGGCGTTTAGTAGCAAAATCTCCTATTCTGAAGAGAAACATTTCATTGTAAGCGGGTTGCATCAGCCTTGTCACATTTCCTCAACTGGCTATAAAGGAGAGCAGGCATTTAGCAGACTTACTTGAGACCCTGCTTCCCAGGCTGTAAATTTGCTTTCATTCCTTAGGTGGCACATTGGCTCAGGAGTGCCTACCCCAAGGATTCAGGGATGTGCAGCCCGATTATTTGAGATCAGCCCTTCTGGTTCTCTAATGGATGAAACCATCTGGGCAAAGAGCCGTTCTAAGCTGGGGACCATGGTGTCTTTCCCTAGTCTACACAGAAACAGCACTCTGAGGGAAACGAGCTGCTGGCGTTTGGTAGCAAAATCTCCTATTCTGAAGAGAAACATTTCGTTGTAAGCGGGTTGCATCAGCATTGTCACATTTCCTCAACTGGCTATAAAGGAGGGCAGTCAGTGGGCCTCACCCTTCGAGCCCTCTCCAGTTTCATAGAGAAAACTCCAGGCCTTCGTGTGCTTTCCTGTGGTAAGGAAACTGCTTTCATTCCTTAGATGGCACTCTGGCTCAGAACTGCCCTACCCCAAGCATTCAGGGATGTGCAGCCTGATTAGTTGAGATCAGCCCTGTCTGTTTCATGGATGAAACCAACTGGGAAAAGAGCTGTTCTAAGCTGGGAACCATGGTGTGTTTCCCTAGTCTACACAGAAACAGCACTCTGAGAGAGACGAGCTGCAGGCATTTGGTAGCAAAATCTCCTATTCTGAAGAGAAACATTTCGTTGTAAGCGGGTTGCATCAGCCTTGCAACATTTTCTCAACTGGCTCTAAAGAGGGCAGTCAGTTGGCAGACTTACTTGTGGCCCTGCTTCCCAGGCTGGAATCTTTGCTTTCATTCCTTAGGTGGCACATTGGCTCAGGAGTGCCTACCCCAAGGATTCAGGGATTTGCAGCCCGATTAGTTGAGATCAGCCCTTCTGGCTCTTTCATGGATGAAACCAACTGGGCAAAGAGCCGTTCTAAGCTGGGGACCATCGTGCCTTTCCCTAGTCTACACAGAAACAGCACTCTGAGGGAAACGAGCTGCTGGCGTTTGATAGCAAAATCTCCTATTCTGAAGAGAAACATTTCGTTGTATGCGGGTTGCCTCAATCTTGCCACATTTTCTCAACTGGATATAAAGGAGGGCTGTCAGTAGGCGTCACCCTTCAAGCCCACTCCAGTTTCATAGAGAAAACTCCAGGCCTTGGTGTGCTTTCCTGTTGCAAGGAAACTGCTTTCCTTCCTTAGGTGGCACTTTGACTCAGAACTGCCCTACACCAAGGATCCTTGGATATTCAGCCCGATTAGGTGAGATCAGCCCTTCTGGTTCTCTCATGGATGAAAAAATCTGGGCAAGGAGCCGTTCTGAGCTGGGGACCAAGGTGTCTTTCCCTAGTCTACAGAGAAACAGCATTCTGAGGGAGACGAGCTGCTGGCGTTTGGTAGCACAATCTCCTATTCTGAAGAGAAACATTTCGTTGTAAGCGGGTTGCATCAGCCTTGCCACATTTTCTCAACTGGCTATAAAGGAGAACAGGCATTTAGCAGATTTACTTGAGACCCTGCTTCCCAGGCTGTAAATTTGCTTTCATTCCTTAGGTGGCACATTGGCTCAGGAGTGCCTACACCAAGAATTCAGGGATGTGCGGCCCGATTAGTTGAAATCAGCCCTTCTGGTTCTCTCGTGGATGAAATCATATGGGCAAAGAGCCGTTCTAAGCTGGGGACCATGGTGTCTTTCCCTAGTCTACACTGAAACAGAACTCTGAGGGAGACGAGCTGCTGGCATTTGGTAGCACAATCTCCTATTCTGAAGAGAAACATTTCGTTGTAAGCGAGTTGCATCAGCCTTGCCACATTTTCTCAACTGGCTATAAAGTAGGGCAGTCATTTAGCAGACTTACTTGAGACCCTGCTTCCCAGGGTGGAATCTTTGCTTTCATTCCTTAGGTGGCACATTGCCTCAGGACTGCCCTACCCCAAGTATTCAGGGAATTGCATCCCGATTAGTTGAGATTAGACCATCTGGCTTTTTTATGGATGAAACCAACTGAGCAAAGAGCCGTTCTAAGCTGGGGACCATGGTGTATTTCCCTAGTCTACACAGAAACAGCATTCTGAGGGAGACGAGCTGTTGCCGTTTGGTAGCAAAATCTCCTATTCTGAAGAGAAACATTTCGTTGTAAGCGGGATGCATCAGCCTTGACACATTTCCTCAATTGGCTATAAAGGAGGGAAGTCAGTAGGCCTCACCCTTCCAGCCCACTCCAATTTCATAGAGAAAACAACAGGCCTCGGTGTGCTTTCCTGTGGCAGGAAATTTGCTTTCATTCCTTAGGTGGCCCTTTGGCTCAGAACAGCCCTCCCAGAAGGATTCAGTGATTTGCAGCTCGATTAGTTGTGATCAGCCCTTCTGGCTCTTTCATGGATGAAACCAACTGGGCAAAGTACCATTCTAAGCTGGGGACCATGCTGTCTTTCCCTAGTCTACACAGAAACAGCAGTCTGAGTGAGACGAGCTGCTGGCGTTTGGTAGCGAAATCTCCTATTCTGAAGAGAAACTTTTCGTTGTAAGAGGGTTGCATCAGCCTCGTCCCATTTTCTCAACTGAATATAAAGAGGGCAGTCAGTAGGCATCAACCTTCAAGCCCACTCCAGTTTCATAGAGAAAACTCCAGGCCTTGGTGTGCTTTCCTGTTGCAAGGAAACTGCTTTCCTTCCTTAGGTGGCACTTTGACTCAGAACTGCCCTACTCCAAGGATTCTTGGATATGCAGCCCGATTAGTTGAGATCAGCCCTTCTGGTTCTCTCATGGATGAAAAAATCTGGGCAAGGAGCCGTTCTAATCTGGGGACCATGCTGTCTTTCCCTAGTCTACACAGAAACAGCATTTTGAGGGAGACAAGCTGCTGGCGTTTGGTAGCATAATCTCCTATTCTGAAGAGAAACATTTCGTTGTAAGCGGGTTGCCTCAGCCTTGCCACATTTTCTCAACTGGATATAAAGGAGGGCTGTCAGTAGGCGTCACCCTTCAAGCCCACTCCAATTTCATAGAGAAAACTCCAGGCCTCAGTGTGCTTTCCTGTGGCAAGGGAACTGCTTTCATTCCTTAGGTGGCACCTTGGCTCAGAATTGCCCTACCCCAATGTTTCTGGGATGTGCAGCCCGAGTAGTTGAGATCAGCCCTTCTGGTTCTCTCATGGATGAAACAATCTGTGCAAAGAGCCGTTGTACCCTGGGGACCATGGTGTCTTTCCCTAGTCCTCACAGAAACAGCACTCTGAGGGAGACAAGCTGCTGGCGTTTGGTAGCACAATCTCCTATTCTGCAGAGAAACATTTCGTTGTAAGCGGGTTGCATCAGCCTTGTCACCTTTCCTCAACTGGCTATAAAGGAGGGCAGTCAGTAGGCCTCAGCCTTCAAGCCCACTCCAATTTCATAGAGAAAACAACAGGCCTCGGTGTGCTTTCCTGTGGCAGGAAATTTTCTTTCATTCCTTAGTTGGCCCTGTGGCTCAGAACAGACCTCCCAGAAGGATTCAGGGATGTGCAGCCCAATTAGTTGTGATCAGCCCTTCTGTCTCTTTCATGGATGAAACCAACTGGGCAAAGAGCCATTCTAAGCTGGGGACCATGCAGTCTTTCCCTAGTCTACACAGAAACAGCAGTCTGAGTGAGACGAGCTGCTGGCGTTTAGTAGCGAAATCTCCTATTCTGAAGAGAAACATATCCTTGTAAGCCGGTTGCATCAGCCTTGTCCCATTTTCTCAACTGGATATAAAGTAGGGCAGTTAGTAGGCCTCACCCTTCGAGCCCTCTCCAGTTTCATAGAGAAAACTCGAGGCCTTGGTGTGCTTTCCTGTGGTAAGTAAACTGCTTTCATTCCTTAGGTGGCACTTTGGCTCAGAACTGCCCTACCCCAAGGATTCAGGGATGTGGAGCCTGATTAGTTGAGATCAGCCCTGGCTCTTTCATGGATGAAACCACCTGGGAAAAGAGCTGTTCTAAGCTGGGAACCATGGTGCCTTTCCATAGTCTACACAGAAACAGCAATCTGAGGGAGACGAGCTGCAGGCTTTTGGTAGCAAAATCTCCTATTCTGAAGAGAAACATTTCGTTGTAAGCGGGTTGCATCAGCCTTGTCCCATTTTCTCAACTGGATATAAAGGAGGGCAGTCAGTAGGCCTCACCCTTCGAGCCCACTCCAGTTTCATAGAGAAAACTCCAGGCCTTGGTGTGCTTTCCTGTGGTAAGGAAACTGTTTTCATTCCTTAGGTGGCACTTTGGCTCAGAACTGCCCTACCCCAAGGATTCAGGAATGTGCAGCCTGATTAGTTGAGATCAGCCCTGGCTCTTTCATGGATGAAAACAACTGGGAAAAGAGCTGTTCTACGTTGGAACCATGGTGTCTTTCCCTAGTCTACACAGAAACAGCACTCTGAGGGAGACGAGCTGCAGGAGTTTGGTAGCAAAATCTCCTAATCTGAAGAGAAACATTTCGTTGTATGCGGGTTGCCTCAGCCTTGCCACATTTTCTCAACTGGCTATAAAGGAGGGCAGTCAGTTGGCAGACTTACTTGAGTCCCTCCTTCCCAGGCTGGAAACTTTGCTTTCTTTCCTTAGGTTGCACTTCGGCTCAGAGCTGCACTACCCCAAGGATTCAGGGATGTGCAGCCCGATTAGTTGAGATCAGCCCTTCTGGCTCTTTCATGGATGAAACCAACTGGGAAAAGAGTCTTTCTAAGTTAGGAACCATGGTGTCTTTCCCTAGTCTACACAGAAACAGCAGTCTGAGTGAGACGAGCTGCTGGCGTTTGGTAGCAAAATTTCCTATTCTGAAGAGAAACATTTCGTTGTAAGCGTGTTGCATCAGCTTTGCCACATTTTTTCAACTGGCTATAAAGGAGGGCAGTCATTTAGCAGACTTACTCTAGACCCAGCTTCCCAGGCTGGAAACTTTGCTTTCATTCCTTAGGTGGCACAGTAGCTGACGAATGGCCTACCCCAAGGATTCAGTGATGTGCAGCCCCATTAGTTGAGATCAGCCCTTCTGACTCTTTCATGGATGAAACCAACTGGGCAAAGAGCCGTTCTAAGATGGGGACCATCGTGTCTTTCACTAGTCTACACAGAAACAGCACTCTGAGGGAGACGAGCTGCTGGAGTTTGACAGCAAAATCTCCTAATCTGAAGAGAAACATTTCGTTGTATGCAGGTTGCCTCAGCCTTGCCACAATTTCTCAACTGGCTATAAAGGAGGGCAGTCAGTAGGCCTCACCCTTCGAGGCCACTCCAGTTTCATAGAGAAAACTCCAGGCCTTGGTGTGCTTTCCTGTGGTAAGGAAACTGCTTTCATTCCTTAGGTGGCACTTTGGCTCAGAACTGCCCTACCCCAAGGATTCAGGGATGTGCAGCCTGCTTAGTTGAGATCAGCCCTGGCTCTTTCATGGATGAAATCAACTGGGAAAAGAGCTGTTCTAAGCTGGGAACCATGGTGTCTTTCCCTAGTCTACACAGAAACAGCACTCTGAGGGAGACGAGCTGCAAGCGTTTGGTAGCAAAATCTCCTGTTCTGAAGAGAAACATTTCGTTGTAAGCGGGTTGCATCAACCTTGCCACATTTTCTGAACTGGCTATAAAGGCGGGCAGGCATTTAGCAAACTTACTTGAGACCCTGCTTCCCAGGCTGTAAATTTGCTTTCATTCCTTAGGTGGCACATTGGCTCAGGAGTGCCTACCCCAAGGATTCAGGGATGTGCAGCCCGATTAGTTGAGATCAGCCCTTCTGGTTCTCTCATGGATGAAATCATATGGGCAAAGAGCCGTTCTAAGCTGGGGACCATGGTGTCTTTCCTTAGTCTACACAGGAATAGCACTCTGAGGGAGACGAGCTGCTGGCGTTTCGTAGCAAAATCTCCTATTCTGAAGAGAAACATTTCGATGTAAGCGGGTAGCATCAGCCTGGCCACATTTTTTCAACTAGTTATAAAGGAGGGCAGTCAGTTGGCGACTTACTTGAGTCCCTGATTCCCAGAGTGGAAACTTTGCTTTCTTTCCTTAGGTTGCACTTCGGCTCAGAACTGCCCTACCCCAAGGATTCAGGGATGTGCAGCCCGACTAGTTGAGATCAGCCATTATGGCTCTTTCATGGATGAAACCAACTGGACAAAGAGCCGTTCTAAGCTGGGGACCATCGTGTCTTTCCCTAGTCTTCCCAGAAACAGCACTCTGAGGGAGACCAGGTGCTGGCGTTTGGTAGCACAACCTCCTATTCTGAAGAGAAAGATTTCGTTGTAAGCGGGTTGCTTCAGCCTTCCCACATTTCCTCACCTGGATATAAAGGAGGGCAGTCAGTAGGCCTCACCCTTGAAGCCCACTCCAATTTCATAGAGAAAACTCCAGGCCTCGGTGTGCTTTCCTGTGGCAGGAAATTTGCTTTCATTCCTTAGTTGGCCCTGTGGCTCAGAACAGACCTCCCAGAAGGATTCAGGGATGTGCAACCCAATTAGTTGTGATCAGCCCTTCTGGCTCTTTCATGGATGAAACCAACTGGGCAAAGAGCCATTCTAAGCTGGGGATCATGCTGTCTTTCCCTAGTCTACAGAGAAACAGCAGTCTGAGTGAGACGAGCTGCTGGCGTTTAGTAGCAAAATCTCCTATTCTGAAGAGAAACATTTCATTGTAAGCGGGTTGCATCAGCCTTGTCACATTTCCTCAACTGGCTATAAAGGAGAGCAGGCATTTAGCAGACTTACTTGAGATCCTGCTTCCCAGGCTGTAAATTTGCTTTCATTCCTTAGGTGGCACATTGGCTCAGGAGTGCCTACCCCAAGGATTCAGGGATGTGCAGCCCGATTATTTGAGATCAGCCCTTCTGGTTCTCTAATGGATGAAACCATCTGTGCAAAGAGCCGTTCTAAGTTGGGGACCATGGTGTCTTTCCCTAGTCTAAACAGAAACAGCACTCTGAGGGAAACGAGCTGCTGGCGTTTGGTAGCAAAATCTCCTATTCTGAAGAGAAACATTTCGTTGTAAGCGGGTTGCATCAGCCTTGTCACATTTCCTCAACTGGCTATAAAGGAGGGCAGACAGTAGGCCTCACCCTTCGAGCCCACTCCAGTTTCATAGAGAAAACTCCAGGCCTTCGTGTGCTTTCCTGTCGTAAGGAAACTGCTTTCATTCCTTAGGTGGCACTTTGGCTCAGAACTGCCCTACCCCAAGCATTCAGGGATGTGCAGCCTGATTAGTTGAGATCAGCCCTGGCTGTTTCATGGATGAAACCAACTGGGAAAAGAGCTGTTCTAAGCTGGGAACCATGGTGTGTTTCCCTAGTCTACACAGAAACAGCACTCTGAGAGAGACGAGCTGCAGGCATTTGGTAGCAAAATCTCCTATTCTGAAGAGAAGCATTTCGTTGTAAGCGGGTTGCATCAGCCTTGCCACAATTTCTCAAGTGGCTCTAAAGAGGGCAGTCAGTTGGCAGACTTACTTGTGGCCCTGCTTCCCAGGTTGTAAATTTGCTTTCATTCCTGAGGTGGCACATTGGCTCAGGACTGCCTACCGCAAGGATTCAGGTATGTGCAGCCCGATTAGTTGAGATCACCCTTCTGGTTCTCTCATGGATGAAACCATCTGGGCAAAGAGCCGTTCTAAGCTGGGGACCAGGGTGTCTTTCCCTAGTATACCCAGAAACAGCACTCTGAGGGAGACGAGCTGCTGGCGTTTGGTAGCACAATCTCCTATTCTGCAGAGAAACGTTTCGTTGTAAGCGGGTTGCATCAGCCTTGTCTCATTTCCTCAACTGGTTATAAAGGAGGGCAGTCAGTAGGCCTCACCCTTCATGCCCACTCCAATTTCATAGAGAAAACAACAGGCCTCGGTGTGCTTTCCTGTGGCAGGAAATTTGCTTTCATTCCTTAGGTGGCCCTTTGGCTCACAACAGACCTCCCAGAAGGATTCAGGGATGTGAAGCCCAATTAGTTGTGATCAGCCCTTCTGGCTCTCTCATGGATGAAACCAACTGGGCAAAGAGCCATTCTAAGCTGGGGACCATGCAGTCTTTCCCTAGTCTACACAGAAATAGCAGTCTGAGTGAGACGAGCTGCTGGCGTTTAGTAGCGAAATCTCCTATTCTGAAGAGAAACATTTCATTGTAAGCCGGTTGCATCAGCCTTGTCCCATTTTCTCAACTGGATATAAAGTAGGGCAGTTAGTAGGCCTCACCCTTCGAGCCCTCTCCAGTTTCATAGAGAAAACTCGAGGCCTTGGTGTGCTTTCCTGGGGTAAGTAAACTGCTTTCATTCCTTAGGTGGCACTTTGGCTCAGAACTGCCCTACCCCAAGGATTCAGGGATGTGGAGCCTGATTAGTTGAGATCAGCCCTGGCTCTTTCATGGATGAAACCACCTGGGAAAAGAGCTGTTCTAAGCTGGGAACCATGGTGCCTTTCCATAGTCTACACAGAAACAGCAATCTGAGGGAGACGAGCTGCAGGCTTTTGGTAGCAAAATCTCCTATTCTGAAGAGAAACATTTCGTTGTAAGCGGGTTGCATCAGCCTTGTCCCATTTTCTCAACTGGATATAAAGGAGGGCAGTCAGTAGGCCTCACCCTTCGAGCCCACTGCAGTTTCATAGAGAAAACTCCAGGCCTTGGTGTGCTTTCCTGTGGTAAGGAAACTGCTTTCATTCCTTAGGTGGCACTTTGGGTCAGAACTGCCCTTCCCCAAGGATTCTGGGATGTGCAGCCCGATTAGCTGAGATCAGCCCTGTCTCCTTCATGGATGAAACCAACTGGGCAAAGAGCCGTTCTAGGCTAGGGACCATCGTGCCTTTCCCTAGTCTACACAGAAACAGCACTCTGAAGGAGGCAAGCTGCTGGCGTGTGATTGCAAAATCTCCTATTCTGAAGAGAAACATTTCGTTGTAAGCGGGTTTAATCAGCATTGCCACATTTTCTCAACTGGATATAAAGGAGGGCTGTCAGTAGGCGTCACCCTTCAAGCCCACTCCAATTTCATACAGAAAACTCCAGGCCTCAGTGTGCTTTCCTGTGGTAAGGAAACTGCTTTCATTCCTTAGGTGGCACTTTGGCTCAGAACTGCCCTACCCCAAGGATTCAGGGATGTACAGCCCGAGTAGTTGAGATCAGCCCTTCTGGTTCTCTCATGGATGAAACCATCTGGGCAAAGAGCCGTTCTAAGCTGGGGACCATGGTGTCTTTCCCTAGTCTACACAGAAACAGCATTCTGAGGGAGAGGAGCTGCTGGCGTTTGGTAGCACAATCTCCTATTCTGAAGAGAAATATTTCGTTGTAAGCGGGTTGCATCAGCCTTGCCACCTTTTCTCAAATGGCTATAAAGGAGGGCAGTCATTTACCAGACTTACTTGAGACCCTGCTTCCCAGGCTGGAAACTTTGCTTTCATTCTTTAGGTGGCACATTGGATCAGGACTGCACTACCCCAAGTATTCGGGGATTTGCAGCCCGATTAGTTGAGATCAATCCTTCTGGCTCTTTCATGGATGAAACCAACTGGGCAAAGAGCCGTTCTAAGCTGGGGACCATCTTGCCTTTCCCTAGTCTACACAGAAACAGCACTCTGAGGGAAACGAGCTGCTGGCGTTTGATAGCAAAATCTCCTATTCTGAAGAGAAACATTTCGTTGTATGCGGGTTGCATCAACCTTGCCACATTTTCTCAACTGGATATAAAGGAGGGCTGTCAGTAGGCGTCACCCTTCAAGCCCACTCCAGTTTTATAGAGAAAACTCCAGGCCTTGGTGTGCTTTCCTGTTGCAAGGAAACTGCTTTCATTCCTTAGGTGGCACTTTGGCTCAGAACTGCCCTACCGCAAGGATTCTTGGATATGCAGTCCGATTAGTTGAGATCAGCCCTTCTGGTTCTCTCATGGATGAAACCATTTGGGCAAGGAGCTGTTCGAAGCTGGGGACCATGGTGTCTTTCCCTAGTCTACACAGAAATAGCACTCTGAGGGAAAAGAGCTGCTGGCGTTTGGTAGCGAAATCTCCTATTCTGAAGAGAAACATTTCGTTGTAAGTGGGTTGCATCAGCCTTGTCCCATTTTCTCAACTGGATATAAAGAGGGCAGTCAGTAGGCATCAACCTTCAAGCCCACTTCAGCTTCATAGAGAAAACTCCAGGCCTTGGTGTGCTTTCCTGTTGCAAGGAAACTGCTTTCCTTCCATAGGTGGCACTTTGACTCAGAACTGCCCTACCCCAAGGATTCTTGGATATGCAGCCCGATTAGTTGAGATCAGCCCTTCTGGTTCTCTCATGGATGAAAAAATCTGGGCAAGGAGCCGTTCTGAGCTGGGGACCAAGGTGTCTTTCCCTAGTCTACAGAGAAACAGCATTCTGAGGGAGACGAGCTGCTGGCGTTTGGTAGCACAATCTCCTATTCTGAAGAGAAACATTTCGTTGTAAGCGGGTTGCATCAGCCTTGCCAAATTTTCTCAACTGGCTATAAAGGAGGGCAGGCATTTAGCAGATTTACTTGAGACCCTGCTTCACAGGCTGTAAATTTGCTTTCATTCCTTAGGTGGCACATTGGCTCAGGAGTGCCTACAACAAGAATTCAGGGATGTGCAGCCCAATTAGTTGAAATCAGCCCTTCTGGTTCTCTCGTGGATGAAATCATATGGGCAAAGAGCCGTTCTAAGCTGGGGACCATGGTGTCTTTCCCTAATCTACACTGAAACAGAACTCTGAGGGAGACGAGCTGCTGGCATTTGGTAGCACAATCTCCTATTCTGAAGAGAAACATTTCGTTGTAAGCGGGTTGCATCAGCCTTGCCACATTTTCTCAACTGGCTATAAAGGAGGGCAGTCATTTAGCAGACTTACTTGAGACCCTGCTTCCCAGGGTGGAATCTTTGCTTTCATTCCTTAGGTGGCACATTGCCTCAGGACTGCCCTACCCCAAGTATTCAGGGATTTGCAGCCCGATTAGTTGAGATTAGACCATCTGGCTTTTTTATGGATGAAACGAACTGAGCAAAGAGCCGTTCTAAGCTGGGGACCATCGTGCCTTTCCCTAGTCTACACAGAAATAGCATTCTGAGGGAGACGAGCTGCTGCCGTTTGGTAGCAAAATCTCCTATTCTGAAGAGAAACATTTCGTTGTAAGCGGGATGCATCAGCCTTGACACATTTCCTCAATTGTCTATAAAGGAGGGAAGTCAGTAGGCCTCACCCTTCCAGCCCACTCCAATTTCACAGAGAAAACAACAGGCTTCCGTGTGCTTCCTGTGGTAGGAAATTTGCTTTCATTCCTTAGGTGGCCCTTTGGCTCAGAACAGCCCTCCCAGAAGGATTCAGTGATTTGCAGCCCGATTAGTTGTGATCAGCCCTTCTGGCACTTTCATGGATGAAACCAATTGGGCAAAGAACCATTCTAAGCTGGGGACCATGCTGTCTTTCCCTAGTCTACACAGAAACAGCAGTCTGAGTGAGACGAGCTGCTGTCGTTTGGTAGCGAAATCTCCTATTCTGAAGAGAAACTTTTCGTTGTAAGAGGGTTGCATCAGCCTCGTCCCATTTTCTCAACTGGATATAAAGAGGGCAGTCAGTAGGTATCAACCTTCAAGCCCACTCCAGTTTCATAGAGAAAACTCCAGGCCTTGGTGTGCTTTCCTGTTGCAAGGAAACTGCTTTCCTTCCTTAGGTGGCAGTTTGACTCAGAACTGCCATACCCCAAGGATTCTTGGATATGCAGCCCGATTAGTTGAGATCAGCCCTTCTGGTTCTCTCATGGACGAAAAAATCTCGGCAAGGAGCCGTTCTAATCTGTGGACCATGCGGTCTTTCCCAAGTCTACACAGAAAAAGCATTTTGAGGGAGACAAGCTGCTGGCGTTTGGTAGCATAATCTCCTATTCTGAAGAGAAACATTTCGTTGTAAGCGGGTAGCCTCAGCCTTGCCACATTTTCTCAACTGGATATAAAGTAGGGCTGTCAGTAGGTGTCAACCTTCAAGCCCACTCCAATTTCATAGAGAAAACTCCAGGCCTCAGTGTGCTTTCCTGTGGCAAGGGAACTGCTTTCATTCCTTAGGTGGCACCTTGGCTCAAAATTGCCCTACCCCAATGTTTCAGGGATGTGCAGCCCGAGTAGTTGAGATCAGCCCTTCTGGTTCTCTCATGGATGAAACCATCTGTGCAAAGAGCCGTTGTACCCTGGGGACCATGGTGTCTTTCCCTAGTCCTCACAGAAACAGCACTCTGAGGGAGACGAGCTGCTGGCGTTTGGTAGCACAATCTCCTATTCTGCAGAGAAACGTTTCGTTGTAAGCGGGTTGCATCAGCCTTGTCTCATTTCCTCAACTGGCTATAAAGGAGGGCAGTCAGTAGGCCTCACCCTTCATGCCCACTCCAATTTCATAGAGAAAACAACAGGCCTCGGTGTGCTTTCCTGTGGCAGAAAATTTGCTTTCATTCCTTAGGTGGCCCGTTGGCTCAGAACAGACCTCCCAGAAGGATTCAGGGATGTGCAACCCAATTAGTGGTGATCAGCCCTTCTGGCTCTTTCATGGATGAAACCAACTGGGCAAAGAGCCATTCTAAGCTGGGGACCATGCAGTCTTTCCCTAGTCTAGACAGAAATAGCAGTCTGAGTGAGACGAGCTGCTGGCGTTTAGTAGCGAAATCTCCTATTCTGAAGAGAAACATTTCATTGTAAGCCGGTTGCATCAGCCTTGTCCCATTTTCTCAACTGGATATAAAGTAGGGCAGTCAGTAGGCCTCACCCTTCGAGCCATCTCAAGTTTCATAGAGAAAACTCCAGGCCTTGGTGTGCTTTCCTGTGGTAAGGAAACTGCTTTCATTCCTTAGGTGGCACTTTTGCTCAGAACTGCCCTACCTCAAGGATTCAGGGATGTGCAGCCTGATTAGTTGAGATCAGCCCTGGCTCTTTCATGGATGAAACCACCTGGGAAAAGAGCTGTTCTAAGCTGGGAACCATGGTGTCTTTCCCTAGTCTACACAGAAACAGCACTCTGAGGGAGACGAGCTGCAGGCTTTTGGTAGCAAAATCTCCTATTCTGAAGAGAAACATTTCGTTGTAAGCGTGTTGTATCAGCCTTGCCACATTTCTTCAACTGGCTACAAAGGAGGGCTGTCAGTAGGCTTCACCCTTCAAGCCCACTCCAATTTCATAGAGAAAACAACAGACCTCCTTGTGCTTTCCTGTGGCAGGAAATTTGCTTTCTTTCCTTAGGTGGCCCTTTGGATCACAACAGAGCTCCCAGAAAGATTCAGGGATGTGCAGCCCAATTAGTGGTGATCAGCCCTTCTGGCTCTTTCATGGATGAAACCAACTGGGCAAAGAGCCATTCTAAGCTGGGGACCATCGTGCCTTTCCCTAGTCTACACAGAAACAGCACTCTGAGGGAAACGAGCTGCTGGCGTTTGATAGCAAAATCTCCTATTCTGAAGAGAAACATTTCGTTGTAAGCGGGTTGCTTCAGCCTTCCCACATTTCCTCACCTGGTTATAAAGGAGGGCAGTCAGTAGGCCTCACCCTTGAAGCCCACTCCAATTTCATAGAGAAAACTCCAGGCCTCGGTGTGCTTTCCTGTGGCAGGAAATTTGCTTTCATTCCTTAGTTGTCCCGGTGGCTCAGAACAGACCTCCCAGAAGGTTTCAGGGATGTGCAACCCAATTAGTTGTGATCAGCCCTTCTGGCTCTTTCATGGATGAAACCAACTGGGCAAAGAGCCATTCTAAGCCTGTGACCATGCTGTCTTTCCCTAGTCTACACAGAAACAGCAGTCTGAGTGAGACGAGCTGCTGGCGTTTAGTAGCAAAATCTCCTATTCTGAAGGGAAACATTTCATTGTAAGCGGGTTGCATCAGCCTTGTCCCATTTTCTCAACTGGATATAAAGGAGGGCAGTCAGTAGGCCTCACCCTTCGAGCCCACTCCAGTTTCATAGAGAAAACTCCAGGCCTTGGTGTGCTTTCCTGTGGTAAGGAAACTGCTTTCATTCCTTAGGTGGCACTTTGGGTCAGAACTGCCCTTCCCCAAGGATTCTGGGATGTGCAGCCCGATTAGCTGAGATCAGCCCTGTCTCCTTCATGGATGAAACCAACTGGGCAAAGAGCCGTTCTAGGCTGGGGACCATCGTGCCTTTCCCTAGTCTATACAGAAACAGCACTCTGAAGGAGGCAAGCTGCTGGCGTGTGATTGCAAAATCTCCTATTCTGAAGAGAAACATTTCGTTGTAAGCGGGTTGAATCAGCCTTGCCACATTTTCTCAACTGGATATAAAGGAGGGCTGTCAGTAGGCGTCACCCTTCAAGCCCACTCCAATTTCATAGAGAAAACTCCAGGCCTCAGTGTGCTTTCCTGTGGCAAGGAAACTGCTTTCATTCCTTAGGTGGCACTTTGGCTCAGAACTGCCCTACCCCAAGGATTCAGGGATGTACAGCCCGAGTAGTTGAGATCAGCCCTTCTGGTTCTCTCATGGATGAAACCATCTGGGCAAAGAGCCGTTCTAAGCTGGGGACCATGGTGTCTTTCCCTAGTCTACACAGAAACAGCATTCTGAGGGAGAGGAGCTGCTGGCGTTTGGTAGCACAATCTCCTATTCTGAAGAGAAATATTTCGTTGTAAGCGGGTTGCATCAGCCTTGCCACCTTTTCTCAACTGGCTATAAAGGAGGGCAGTCATTAATCAGACTTACTTGAGACCCTGCTTCCCAGGCTGGAAACTTTGCTTTCATTCCTTAGGTGGCACATTGCCTCAGGAGTGCCTACCTCAAGGATTCAGGGATTTGCAGCCCGATTAGATGAGATCAGCCCTTCTGGCTCTTTCATGGATGAAACCAACTGGGCAAAGAGCCGTTCTAAGCTGGGGACCATCGTGCCTTTCCCTAGTCTACACAGAAACAGCACTCTGAGGGAAACGAGCTGCTGGCATTTGATAGCAAAATCTCCTATTCTGAAGAGAAACATTTCGTTGTATGCGGGTTGCCTCAACCTTGCCACATTTTCTCAGCTGGATATAAAGGAGGGCTGTCAGTAGGCGTCACCCTTCAAGCCCACTCCTTTTTCATAGAGAAAACTCCAGGCCTTGGTGTGCTTTCCTGTTGCAAGGAAACTGCTTTCATTCCTTAGGTGGCACTTTGGCTCAGAACTGCCCTACCACAAGGATTCTTGGATATGCAGCCCGATTAGTTGAGATCAGCCCTTCTGGTTCTCTCATGGATGAAACCATTTGGGCACGGAGCTGTTCTAAGCTGGGGACCATGGTGTCTTTCCCTAGTCTACACAGAAATAGCACTCTGAGTGAGACGGGTTGCTGGCGTTTGGTAGCGAAATCTCCTATTCTGAAGAGAAACTTTTCGTTGTAAGAGGGTTGCATAAGCCTCGTCCCATTTTCTCAACTGGATATAAAGAGGGCAGTCAGTAGGCATCAACATTCAAGCCCACTCCAGTTTCATAGAGAAAACTCCAGGCCTTGGTGTGCTTTCCTGTTGCAAGGAAACTGCTTTCCTTCCTTAGGTGGCACTTTGACTCAGAACTGCCCTACCCCAAGGATTCTTGGATATGCAGCCCGATTAGTTGAGATCAGCCCTTCTGGTTCTCTCATGGACGAAAAAATCTGGGCAAGGAGCCGTTCTAATCTGGGGACCATGCTGTCTTTCCCTAGTCTACACAGAAACAGCATTTTGAGGGAGACAAGCTGCTGGCGTTTGGTAGCATAATCTCCTATTCTGAAGAGAAACATTTCGTTGTAAGCGGGTTGGCTCAGCCTTGCCACATTTTCTCAACTGGATATAAAGTAGGGCAGTCAGTAGGCCTCACCCTTCGAGCCCTCTCCAGTTTCATAGAGAAAACTCGAGGCCTTGGTGTGCTTTCCTGTGGTAAGGAAACTGCTTTCATTCCTTAGGTGGCACTTTGGCTCAGAACTGCCCTACCCCAAGGATTCAGGGATGTGGAGCCTGATTAGTTGAGATCAGCCCTGGCTCTTTCATGGATGAAATCACCTGGGAAAAGAGCTGTTCTAAGCTGGGAACCATGGTGTCTTTCCGTAGTCTACACAGAAACAGCACTCTGACGGAGACGAGCTGCAGGCTTTTGGTAGCAAAATCTCCTATTCTGAAGAGAAACATTTCGTTGTAAGCGGGTTGCATCAGCCTTGTCCCATTTTCTCAACTGGATATAAAGGAGGGCAGTCAGTAGGCCTCACCCTTCGTGCCCACTACAGTTTCACAGAGAAAACTCCAGGCCTTGGTGTGCTTTCCTGTGGTAAGGAAACTGTTTTCATTCCTTAGGTGGCACTTTGGCTCACAACTGCCCTACTTCAAGGATTCAGGAATGTGCAGCCTGATTAGTTGAGATCAGCCCTGGCTCTTTCATGGATGAAAACAACTGGGAAAAGAGCTGTTCTACGTTGGAACCATGGTGTCTTTCCCTAGTCTACACAGAAATAGCACTCTGAGGGAGACGAGCTGCAGGAGTTTGGTAGCAAAATCTCCTAATCTGAAGAGAAACATTTCGTTGTATGCGGGTTGCCTCAGCCTTGCCACATTTTCTCAACTGGCTATAAAGGAGGGCAGTCAGTTGGCAGACTTACTTGAGTCCCTCCTTCCCAGGCTGGAAACTTTGCTTTCTTTCCTTAGGTTGCACTTCGGCTCAGAGCTGCACTACCCCAAGGATTCAGGGATGTGCAGCCCGATTAGTTGAGATCAGCCCTTCTGGCTCTTTCATGGATGAAACCAACTGGGAAAAGAGTCTTTCTAAGTTAGGAACCATGGTGTCTTTCCCTAGTCTACACAGAAACAGCAGTCTGAGTGAGACGAGCTGCTGGCGTTTGGTAGCAAAATTTCCTATTCTGAAGAGAAACATTTCGTTGTAAGCGTGTTGCATCAGCTTTGCCACATTTTTTCAACTGGCTATAAAGGAGGGCAGTCATTTAGCAGACTTACTCTAGACCCAGCTTCCCAGGCTGGAAACTTTGCTTTCATTCCTTAGGTGGCACAGTAGCTGACGAATGGCCTACCCCAAGGATTCAGTGATGTGCAGCCCCATTAGTTGAGATCAGCCCTTCTGACTCTTTCATGGATGAAACCAACTGGGCAAAGAGCCGTTCTAAGATGGGGACCATCGTGTCTTTCACTAGTCTACACAGAAACAGCACTCTGAGGGAGACGAGCTGCTGGAGTTTGACAGCAAAATCTCCTAATCTGAAGAGAAACATTTCGTTGTATGCAGGTTGCCTCAGCCTTGCCACATTTTCTCAACTGGCTATAAAGGAGGGCAGTCAGTAGGCCTCACCCTTCGAGGCCACTCCAGTTTCATAGAGAAAACTCCAGGCCTTGGTGTGCTTTCCTGTGGTAAGGAAACTGCTTTCCTTCCTTAGGTGGCACTTTGGCTCAGAACGGCCCTACCCCAAGGATTCAGGGATGTGCAGCCTGCTTAGTTGAGATCAGCCCTGGCTCTTTCATGGATGAAATCAACTGGGAAAAGAGCTGTTCTAAGCTGGGAACCATGGTGTCTTTCCCTAGTCTACACAGAAACAGCACTCTGAGGGAGACTAGCTGCAAGCGTTTGGTAGCAAAATCTCCTATTCTGAAGAGAAACATTTCGTTGTAAGCGGGTTGCATCAACCTTGCCACATTTTCTCAACTGGCTATAAAGGCGGGCAGGCATTTAGCAAACTTACTTGAGACCCTGCTTCCCAGGCTGTAAATTTGCTTTCATTCCTTAGGTGGCACATTGGCTCAGGAGTGCCTACCCCAAGGATTCAGGGATGTGCAGCCCGATTAGTTGAGATCAGCCCTTCTGGTTCTCTCATGGATGAAATCATATGGGCAAAGAGCCGTTCTAAGCTGGGGACCATGGTGTCTTTCCTTAGTCTACACAGGAACAGCACTCTGAGGGAGACGAGCTGCTGGCGTTTGGTAGCAAAATCTCCTATTCTGAAGAGAAGCATTTCGATGTAAGCGGGTAGCATCAGCCTGGCCACATTTTTTCAACTAGTTATAAAGGAGGGCAGTTCAGTTGGCAGACTTACTTGAGTCCCTGATTCCCAGAGTGGAAACTTTGCTTTCTTTCCTTAGGTTGCACTTCGGCTCAGAACTGCCCTACCCCAAGGATTCATGGATGTGCAGCCCGATTAGTTGAGATCAGCCATTATGGCTCTTTCATGGATGAAACCAACTGGACAAAGAGCCGTTCTAAGCTGGGGACCATCGTGTCTTTCCCTAGTCTTCCCAGAAACAGCACTCTGAGGGAGACGAGGTGCTGGCGTTTGGTAGCACAACCTCCTATTCTGAAGAGAAAGATTTCGTTGTAAGCGGGTTGCTTCAGCCTTCCCACATTTCTTCACCTGGATATAAAGGAGGGCAGTCAGTAGGCCTCACCCTTGAAGCCCACTCCAATTTCATAGAGAAAACTCCAGGCCTCGGTGTGCTTTCCTGTGGCAGGAAATTTGCTTTCATTCCTTAGTTGGCCCTGTGGCTCAGAAGAGACCTCCCAGAAGGATTCAGGGATGTGCAACCCAATTAGTTGTGATCAGCCCTTCTGGCTCTTTCATGGATGAAACCAACTGGGCAAAGAGCCATTCTAAGCTGGGGATCATGCTGTCTTTCCCTAGTCTACAGAGAAACAGCAGTCTGAGTGAGACGAGCTGCTGGCGTTTAGTAGCAAAATCTCCTATTCTGAAGAGAAACATTTCATTGTAAGCGGGTTGCATCAGCCTTGTCCCATTTTCTCAACTGGATATAAAGGAGGGCAGTCAGTAGGCCTCACCCTTCGAGCCCACTCCAGTTTCATAGAGAAAACTCCAGGCCTTGGTGTGCTTTCCTGTGGTAAGGAAACTGCTTTCATTCCTTAGGTGGCACTTTGGGTCAGAACTGCCCTTCCCCAAGGATTCTGGGATGTGCAGCCCGATTAGCTGAGATCAGCCCTGGCTCTTTCATGGATGAAACCAACTGGGAAAAGAGCCGTTCTAGGCTGGGGACCATCGCGCCTTTCCCTAGTCTACACAGAAACAGCACTCTGAGGGAGGCAAGCTGCTGGCGTGTGATTGCAAAATCTCCTATTCTGAAGAGAAACATTTCGTTGTAAGCGGGTTGCATCAGCCTTGCCACATTTTCTCAACTGGATATAAAGGAGGGCTGTCAGTAGGCGTCACCCTTCAAGCCCACTCCAATTTCATAGAGAAAACTCCAGGCCTCAGTGTGCTTTCCTGTGGCAAGGAAACTGCTTTCATTCCTTAGGTGGCACTTTGGCTCAGAACTGCCCTACCCCAAGGATTCAGGGATGTACAGCCCGAGTAGTTGAGATCAGCCCTTCTGGTTCTCTCATGGATGAAACCATCTGGGCAAAGAGCCGTTCTAAGCTGGGGACCATGGTGTCTTTCCCTAGTCTACACAGAAACAGCATTCTGAGGGAGAGGAGCTGCTGGCGTTTGCTAGCACAATCTCCTATTCTGAAGAGAAATATTTCGTTGTAAGCGGGTTGCATCAGCCTTGCCACCTTTTCTCAAATGGCTATAAAGGAGGTCAGTCATTTAGCAGACTTACTTGAGACCCTGCTTCCCAGGCTGGAAACTTTGCTTCCATTCTTTAGGTGGCACATTGGATCACGACTGCACTACCCCAAGTATTCGGGGATTTGCAGCCCGATTAGTTGAGATCAGTCCTTCTGGCTCTTTCATGGATGAAACCAACTGGGCAAAGAGCCGTTCTAAGCTAGGGCCCATCGTGTCTTTCCCTAGTCAACACAGAAACCGCATTCTGACAGAGACGAGCTGCTGTCTTTTGATAGCGAAATCTCCTATTCTGAAGAGAAACATTTCGTTGTAAGCGGGTTGCATCACCCTTGTCCCATTTTCTCAACTGGATATAAAGAGGGCAGTCAGTAGGCATCAACCTTCAAGCCCACTCCAGTTTCATAGAGAAAACTCCAGGCCTTGGTGTGCTTTCCTGTTGCAAGGAAACTGCTTTCCTTCCTTAGGTGGCACTTTGACTCAGAACTGCCCTACCCAAGGATTCGTGGATATGCAGCCCGGTTAGTTGAGATCAGCCCTTCTGGTTCTCTCATGGACGAAAAAATCTGGGCAAGGAGCCGTTCTAATCTGGGGACCATGCTGTCTTTCCCTAGTCTACACAGAAACAGCATTCTGAGGGAGACGAGCTGCTGGCGTTTGGTAGCATAATCTCCTATTCTGAGGGGAAACATTTCGTTGTAAGCGGGTTGCATCAGCCTTGCCACATTTTCTCAACTGGCTATAAAGGAGAGCAGGCATTTAGCAGACTTACTTGAGACCCTGCTTCCCAGGCTGTAAATTTGCTTTCATTCCTTAGGTGGCACAGTGGCTCAGGAGTGCCTACCCCAAGAATTCAGGGATGTGCAGCCCGATTAGTTGAAATCAGCCCTTCTGGTTCTCTCGTGGATGAAATTATATGGGCAAAGAGCAGTTCTAAGCTGGGGACCATGGTGTCTTTCCCTAGTCTACACTGAAACAGAACTCTGAGGGAGACGAGCTGCTGGCATTTGGTAGCACAATCTCCTATTCTGAAGAGAAACATTTCGTTGTAAGCGAGTTGCATCAGCCTTGCCACATTTTCTCAACTGGCTATAAAGGAGGGCAGTCATTTAGCAGACTTACTTGAGACCCTGCTTCCCAGGGTGGAATGTTTGCTTTCATTCTTTAGGTGGCACATTGCCTGAGGACTGCCCTACCCCAAGTATTCAGGGATTTGCAGCCCGATTAGTTGAGATTAGACCATCTGGCTTTTTTATGGATGAAACCAACTGGGCAAAGAGCCGTTCTACGCTGGGGAGCATGGTGTATTTCCCTAGTCTACACAGAAACAGCATTCTGAGGGAGACGAGCTGTTGCCGTTTGGTAGCAAAATCTCCTATTCTGAAGAGAAACATTTCATTGTAAGCGGCATGCATCAGCCTTGACACATTTCCTCAATTGGCTATAAAGGAGGGAAGTCAGTAGGCCTCACCCTTCCAGCCCACTCCAATTTCATAGAGAAAACAACAGGCCTCGGTGTGCTTTTCTGTGGCAGGAAATTTTCTTTCATTCCTTAGGTGGCCCTTTGGCTCAGAACAGACCTCCCAGAAGGATTCAGGGATGTGCATCCCAATTAGTTGTGATCAGCCCTTCTGGCTCTTTCATGGATGAAACCAACTGGGCAAAGAGCCATTCTAAGCTGGGGACCATGCAGTCTTTCCCTAGTCTACACAGAAACAGCAGTCTGAGTGAGACGAGCTGCTGGCGTTTAGTAGCGAAATCTCCTATTCTGAAGAGAAACATATCCTTGTAAGCCGGTTGCATCAGCCTTGTCCCATTTTCTCAACTGGATATAAAGTAGGGCAGTCAGTAGGCCTCACCCTTCGAGCCCTCTCCAGTTTCATAGAGAAAACTCCAGGCCTTGGTGTGCTTTCCTGTGGTAAGGAATCTGCTTTCATTCCTTAGGTGGCACTTTGGCTCAGAACTGCCCTACCCCAAGGATTCAGGGATGTGGAGCCTGATTAGTTGAGATCAGCCCTGGCTCTTTCATGGATGAAACCACCTGGGAAAAGAGCTGTTCTAAGCTGGGAACCATGGTGTCTTTCCCTAGTCTACACAGAAACAGCACTCTGAGGGAGACGAGCTGCAGGCTTTTGGTAGCAAAATCTCCTATTCTGAAGAGAAACATTTCATTGTAAGTGGGTTGAATCAGCCTTGTCCCATTTTCTCAACTGGATATAAAGGAGGGCAGTCAGTAGGCCTAACCCTTCGAGCTCACTCCAGTTTCATAGAGAAAACTCCAGGCCTTGGTGTGCTTTCCTGTGGTAAGGAAACTGTTTTCATTCCTTAGGTGGCACTTTGGCTCAGAACTTCCCTACCCCAAGGATTCAGGAATGTGCAGCCTGATTAGTTGAGATCAGCCCTGGCTCTTTCATGGATGAAAACAACTGGGAAAAGAGCTGTTTTACGTTGGAACCATGGTGTCTTTCCCTAGTCTACACAGAAACAGCACTCTGAGGGAGACAAGCTGCAGTAGTTTGGTAGCAAAATCTCCTAATCTGAAGAGAAACATTTCGTTGTATGCGGGTTGCCTCAGCCTTGCCACATTTTCTCAACTGGCTATAAAGGAGGGCAGAAAGTTGACAGACTTACTTGAGTCCCTCCTTCCCAGGCTGGAAACTTTGCTTTCTTTCCTTAGGTTGCACTTCGGCTCAGAGCTGCACTACCCCAAGGATTCAGGGATGTGCAGCCCGATTAGTTGAGATCAGCCATTATGGCTCTTTCATGGATGAAACCAACTGGACAAAGAGCCGTTCTAAGCTGGGGACCATCGTGTCTTTCCCTAGTCTACCCAGAAACAGCACTCTGAGGGAGACGAGGTGCTGGCGTTTGGTAGCACAACCTCCTATTCTGAAGAGAAAGATTTCGTTGTAAGCGGGTTGCTTCAGCCTTCCCACATTTCCTCACCTGGATATAAAGGAGGGCAGTCAGTAGGCCTCACCCTTGAAGCCCACTCCAATTACATAGAGAAAACTCCAGGCCTCGGTGTGCTTTCCTGTGGCAGGAAATTTGCTTTCATTCCTTAGTTGGCCCTGTGGCTCAGAACAGACCTCCCAGAAGGATTCAGGGATGTGCAACCCAATTAGTTGTGATCAGCCCTTCTGGCTCTTTAATGGATGAAACCAACTGGGCAAAGAGCCATTCTAAGCTGGGGATCATGCTGTCTTTCCCTAGTCTACAGAGAAACAGCAGTCTGAGTGAGACGAGCTGCTGGCGTTTAGTAGCAAAATCTCCTATTCTGAAGAGAAACATTTCATTGTAAGCGGGTTGCATCAGCCTTGTCCCATTTTCTCAACTGGATATAAAGGAGGGCAGTCAGTAGGCCTCACCCTTCGAGCCCACTCCAGTTTCATAGAGAAAACTCCAGGCCTTGGTGTGCTTTCCTGTGGTAAGGAAACTGCTTTCATTCCTTAGGTGGCACTTTGGGTCAGAACTGCCCTTCCCCAAGGATTCTGGGATGTGCAGCCCGATTAGCTGAGATCAGCCCTGGCTCTTTCATGGATGAAACCAACTGGGAAAAGAGCCGTTCTAGGCTGGGGACCATCGCGCCTTTCCCTAGTCTACACAGAAACAGCACTCTGAGGGAGGCAAGCTGCTGGCGTGTGATTGCAAAATCTCCTATTCTGAAGAGAAACATTTCGTTGTAAGCGGGTTGCATCAGCCTTGCCACATTTTCTCAACTGGATATAAAGGAGGGCTGTCAGTAGGCGTCACCCTTCAAGCCCACTCCAATTTCATAGAGAAAACTCCAGGCCTCAGTGTGCTTTCCTGTGGCAAGGAAACTGCTTTCATTCCTTAGGTGGCACTTTGGCTCAGAACTGCCCTACCCCAAGGATTCAGGGATGTACAGCCCGAGTAGTTGAGATCAGCCCTTCTGGTTCTCTCATGGATGAAACCATCTGGGCAAAGAGCCGTTCTAAGCTGGGGACCATGGTGTCTTTCCCTAGTCTACACAGAAACAGCATTCTGAGGGAGAGGAGCTGCTGGCGTTTGCTAGCACAATCTCCTATTCAGAAGAGAAATATTTCGTTGTAAGCGGGTTGCATCAGCCTTGCCATCTTTTCTCAAATGGCTATAAAGGAGGTCAGTCATTTAGCAGACTTACTTGAGACCCTGCTTCCCAGGCTGGAAACTTTGCTTTCATTCTTTAGGTGGCACATTGGATCACGACTGCACTACCCCAAGTATTCGGGGATTTGCAGCCCGATTAGTTGAGATCAGTCCTTCTGGCTCTTTCATGGATGAAACCAACTGGGCAAAGAGCCGTTCTAAGCTAGGGCCGATCGTGTCTTTCCCTAGTCAACACAGAAACCGCATTCTGACAGAGACGAGCTGCTGTCTTTTGATAGCGAAATCTCCTATTCTGAAGAGAAACATTTCGTTGTAAGCGGGTTGCATCACCCTTGTCCCATTTTCTCAACTGGATATAAAGAGGGCAGTCAGTAGGCATCAACCTTCAAGCCCACTCCAGTTTCATAGAGAAAACTACAGGCCTTGGTGTGCTTTCCTGTTGCAAGGAAACTGCTTTCCTTCCTTAGGTGGCACTTTGACTCAGAACTGCCCTACCCAAGGATTCGTGGATATGCAGCCCGGTTAGTTGAGATCAGCCCTTCTGGTTCTCTCATGGACGAAAAAATCTGGGCAAGGAGCCGTTCTAATCTGGGGACCATGCTGTCTTTCCCTAGTCTACACAGAAACAGCATTCTGAGGGAGACGAGCTGCTGGCGTTTGGTAGCATAATCTCCTATTCTGAGGGGAAACATTTCGTTGTAAGCGGGTTGCATCAGCCTTGCCACATTTTCTCAACTGGCTATAAAGGAGAGCAGGCATTTAGCAGAATTACTTGAGACCCTGCTTCCCAGGCTGTAAATTTGCTTTCATTCCTTAGGTGGCACAGTGGCTCAGGAGTGCCTACCCCAAGAATTCAGGGATGTGCAGCCCGATTAGTTGAAATCAGCCCTTCTGGTTCTCTCGTGGATGAAATTATATGGGCAAAGAGCAGTTCTAAGCTGGGGACCATGGTGTCTTTCCCTAGTCTACACTGAAACAGAACTCTGAGGGAGACGAGCTGCTGGCATTTGGTAGCACAATCTCCTATTCTGAAGAGAAACATTTCGTTGTAAGCGAGTTGCATCAGCCTTGCCACATTTTCTCAACTGGCTATAAAGGAGGGCAGTCATTTAGCAGACTTACTTGAGACCCTGCTTCCCAGGGTGGAATGTTTGCTTTCATTCTTTAGGTGGCACATTGCCTCAGGACTGCCCTACCCCAAGTATTCAGGGATTTGCAGCCCGATTAGTTGAGATTAGACCATCTGGCTTTTTTATGGATGAAACCAACTGGGCAAAGAGCCGTTCTAAGCTGGGGAGCATGGTGTATTTCCCTAGTCTACACAGAAACAGCATTCTGAGGGAGACGAGCTGTTGCCGTTTGGTAGCAAAATCTCCTATTCTGAAGAGAAACATTTCATTGTAAGCGGCATGCATCAGCCTTGACACATTTCCTCAATTGGCTATAAAGGAGGGAAGTCAGTAGGCCTCACCCTTCCAGCCCACTCCAATTTCATAGAGAAAACAACAAGCCTCGGTGTGCTTTTCTGTGGCAGGAAATTTTCTTTCATTCCTTAGGTGGCCCTTTGGCTCAGAACAGACCTCCCAGAAGGATTCAGGGATGTGCATCCCAATTAGTTGTGATCAGCCCTTCTGGCTCTTTCATGGATGAAACCAACTGGGCAAAGAGCCATTCTAAGCTGGGGACCATGCAGTCTTTCCCTAGTCTACACAGAAACAGCAGTCTGAGTGAGACGAGCTGCTGGCGTTTAGTAGCGAAATCTCCTATTCTGAAGAGAAACATATCCTTGTAAGCCGGTTGCATCAGCCTTGTCCCTTTTTCTCAACTGGATATAAAGTAGGGCAGTCAGTAGGCCTCACCCTTCGAGCCCTCTCCAGTTTCATAGAGAAAACTCCAGGCCTCGGTGTGCTTTCCTGTGGTAAGGAATCTGCTTTCATTCCTTAGGTGGCACTTTGGCTCAGAACTGCCCTACCCCAAGGATTCAGGGATGTGGAGCCTGATTAGTTGAGATCAGCCCTGGCTCTTTCATGGATGAAACCACCTGGGAAAAGAGCTGTTCTAAGCTGGGAACCATGGTGTCTTTCCCTAGTCTACACAGAAACAGCACTCTGAGGGAGACGAGCTGCAGGCTTTTGGTAGCAAAATCTCCTATTCTGAAGAGAAACCTTTCATTGTAAGTGGGTTGAATCAGCCTTGTCCCATTTTCTCAACTGGATATAAAGGAGGGCAGTCAGTAGGCCTAACCCTTCGAGCTCACTCCAGTTTCATAGAGAAAACTCCAGGCCTTGGTGTGCTTTCCTGTGGTAAGGAAACTGTTTTCATTCCTTAGGTGGCACTTTGGCTCAGAACTGCCCTACCTCAAGGATTCAGGAATGTGCAGCCTGATTAGTTGAGATCAGCCCTGGCTCTTTCATGGATGAAAACAACTGGGAAAAGAGCTGTTCTACGTTGGAACCATGGTGTCTTTCCCTAGTCTACACAGAAATAGCACTCTGAGGGAGACGAGCTGCAGGAGTTTGGTAGCAAAATCTCCTAATCTGAAGAGAAACATTTCGTTGTATGCGGGTTGCCTCAGCCTTGCCACATTTTCTCAACTGGCTATAAAGGAGGGCAGTCAGTTGGCAGACTTACTTGAGTCCCTCCTTCCCAGGCTGGAAACTTTGCTTTCTTTCCTTAGGTTGCACTTCGGCTCAGAGCTGCACTACCCCAAGGATTCAGGGATGTGCAGCCCGATTAGTTGAGATCAGCCCTTCTGGCTCTTTCATGGATGAAACCAACTGGGAAAAGAGTCTTTCTAAGTTAGGAACCATGGTGTCTTTCCCTAGTCTACACAGAAACAGCAGTCTGAGTGAGACGAGCTGCTGGCGTTTGGTAGCAAAATTTCCTATTCTGAAGAGAAACATTTCGTTGTAAGCGTGTTGCATCAGCTTTGCCACATTTTTTCAACTGGCTATAAAGGAGGGCAGTCATTTAGCAGACTTACTCTAGACCCAGCTTCCCAGGCTGGAAACTTTGCTTTCATTCCTTAGGTGGCACAGTAGCTGACGAATGGCCTACCCCAAGGATTCAGTGATGTGCAGCCCCATTAGTTGAGATCAGCCCTTCTGACTCTTTCATGGATGAAACCAACTGGGCAAAGAGCCGTTCTAAGATGGGGACCATCGTGTCTTTCACTAGTCTACACAGAAACAGCACTCTGAGGGAGACGAGCTGCTGGAGTTTGACAGCAAAATCTCCTAATCTGAAGAGAAACATTTCGTTGTATGCAGGTTGCCTCAGCCTTGCCACATTTTCTCAACTGGCTATAAAGGAGGGCAGTCAGTAGGCCTCACCCTTCGAGGCCACTCCAGTTTCATAGAGAAAACTCCAGGCCTTGGTGTGCTTTCCTGTGGTAAGGAAACTGCTTTCCTTCCTTAGGTGGCACTTTGGCTCAGAACGGCCCTACCCCAAGGATTCAGGGATGTGCAGCCTGCTTAGTTGAGATCACCCCTGGCTCTTTCATGGATGAAATCAACTGGGAAAAGAGCTGTTCTAAGCTGGGAACCATGGTGTCTTTCCCTAGTCTACACAGAAACAGCACTCTGAGGGAGACTAGCTGCAAGCGTTTGGTAGCAAAATCTCCTATTCTGAAGAGAAACATTTCGTTGTAAGCGGGTTGCATCAACCTTGCCACATTTTCTCAACTGGCTATAAAGGCGGGCAGGCATTTAGCAAACTTACTTGAGACCCTGCTTCCCAGGCTGTAAATTTGCTTTCATTCCTTAGGTGGCACATTGGCTCAGGAGTGCCTACCCCAAGGATTCAGGGATGTGCAGACCGATTAGTTGAGATCAGCCCTTCTGGTTCTCTCATGGATGAAATCATATGGGCAAAGAGCCGTTCTAAGCTGGGGACCATGGTGTCTTTCCTTAGTCTACACAGGAACAGCACTCTGAGGGAGACGAGCTGCTGGCGTTTGGTAGCAAAATCTCCTATTCTGAAGAGAAGCATTTCGATGTAAGCGGGTAGCATCAGCCTGGCCACATTTTTTCAACTAGTTATAAAGGAGGGCAGTTCAGTTGGCAGACTTACTTGAGTCCCTGATTCCCAGAGTGGAAACTTTGCTTTCTTTCCTTAGGTTGCACTTCGGCTCAGAACTGCCCTACCCCAAGGATTCAGGGACGTGCAGCCCGATTAGTTGAGATCAGCCATTATGGCTCTTTCATGGATGAAACCAACTGGACAAAGAGCCGTTCTAAGCTGGGGACCATCGTGTCTTTCCCTAGTCTTCCCAGAAACAGCACTCTGAGGGAGACGAGCTGCTGGCGTTTGGTAGCACAACCTCCTATTCTGAAGAGAAAGATTTCGTTGTAAGCGGGTTGCTTCAGCCTTCCCACATTTCTTCACCTGGATATAAAGGAGGGCAGTCAGTAGGCCTCACCCTTGAAGCCCACTCCAATTTCATAGAGAAAACTCCAGGCCTCGGTGTGCTTTCCTGTGGCAGGAAATTTGCTTTCATTCCTTAGTTGGCCCTGTGGCTCAGAAGAGACCTCCCAGAAGGATTCAGGGATGTGCAACCCAATTAGTTGTGATCAGCCCTTCTGGCTCTTTCATGGATGAAACCAACTGGGCAAAGAGCCATTCTAAGCTGGGCATCATGCTGTCTTTCCCTAGTCTACAGAGAAACAGCAGTCTGAGTGAGACGAGCTGCTGGCGTTTAGTAGCAAAATCTCCTATTCTGAAGAGAAACATTTCATTGTAAGCGGGTTGCATCAGCCTTGTCCCATTTTCTCAACTAGATATAAAGGAGGGCAGTCAGTAGGCCTCACCCTTCGAGCCCACTCCAGTTTCATAGAGAAAACTCCAGGCCTTGGTGTGCTTTCCTGTGGTAAGGAAACTGCTTTCATTCCTTAGGTGGCACTTTGGGTCAGAACTGCCCTTCCCCAAGGATTCTGGGATGTGCAGCCCGATTAGCTGAGATCAGCCCTGGCTCTTTCATGGATGAAACCAACTGGGCAAAGAGCCGTTCTAGGCTGGGGACCATCGCGCCTTTCCCTAGTCTACACAGAAACAGCACTCTGAGGGAGGCAAGCTGCTGGCGTGTGATTGCAAAATCTTCTATTCTGAAGAGAAGCATTTCGTTGTAAGCGGGTTGCATCAGCCTTGCCACATTTTCTCAAATGGCTATAAAGGAGGTCAGTCATTTAGCAGACTTACTTGAGACCCTGCTTCCCAGGCTGGAAACTTTGCTTTCATTCTTTAGGTGGCACATTGGATCACGACTGCACTACCCCAAGTATTTGGGGATTTGCAGCCCGATTAGTTGAGATCAGTCCTTCTGGCTCGTTCATGGATGAAACCAACTGGGCAAAGAGCCGTTCTAAGCTAGGGCCCATCGTGTCTTTCCCTAGTCAACACAGAAACCGCATTCTGACGGAGACGAGCTGCTGTCTTTTGATAGCGAAATCTCCTATTCTGAAGAGAAACATTTCGTTGTAAGCGGGTTGCATCAACCTTGTCCCATTTTCTCAACTGGATATAAAGAGGGCAGTCAGTAGGCATCAACCTTCAAGCCCACTCCAGTTTCATAGAGAAAACTCCAGGCCTTGGTGTGCTTTCATGTTGCAAGAAAACTGCTTTCCTTCCTTAGGTGGCACTTTGACTCAGAACTGCCCTACCCCAAGGATTCTTGGATATGCAGCCCGATTAGTTGAGATCAGCCCTTCTGGTTCTCTCATGGATGAAAAAATCTGGGCAAGGAGCCGTTCTGAGCTGGGGACCAAGGTGTCTTTCCCTAGTCTACACAGAAACAGCACTCTGAGGGAGACGAGCTGCTGGCGTTTGGTAGCACAATCTCCTATTCTGAAGAGAAACATTTCGTTGTAAGCGGGATGCATCAGCCTTGCCACATTTTCTCAACTGGCTATAAAGGAGGGCAGGCATTTAGCAGACTTACTTGAGACCCTGCTTCCCAGGCTGTAAGTTTGCTTTCATTCCTTAGGTGGCACATTGGCTCAGGAGTGCCTACACCAAGAATTCAGGGATGTGCAGCCCGATTAGTTGAAATCAGCCCTTCTGGTTCTCTCGTGGATGAAATCATATGGGCAAAGAGCGGTTCTAAGCTGGGGACCATGGTGTCTTTCCCTAGTCTACACTGAAACAGAACTCTGAGGGAGACGAGCTGCTGGCATTTGGTAGAACAATCTCCTATTCTGAAGAGAAACATTTCGTTGTAAGCGAGTTGCATCAGCCTTGCCACATTTTCTCAACTGGCTATAAAGGAGGGCAGTCATTTAGCAGACTTACTTGAGACCCTGCTTCCCAGGGTGGAATCTTTGCTTTCATTCTTTAGGTGGCACATTGCCTCAGGACTGCCCTACCCCAAGTATTCACGATTTGTAGCCCGATTAGATGAGATTAGACCATCTGGCTTTTTTATGGATGAAACCAACTGGGCAAAGAGCCGTTCTAAGCTGGGGACCATGGTGTATTTCCCTAGTCTACACAGAAACAGCATTCTGAGGGAGACGAGCTGTTGCCGTTTGGTAGCAAAATCTCCTATTCTGAAGAGAAACATTTCGTTGTAAGCGGGTTGCATCAACCTTGCCACATTTTCTCAACTGGCTATAAAGGCGGGCAGGCATTTAGCAAACTTACTTGAGACCCTGCTTCCCAGGCTGTAAATTTGCTTTCATTCCTTAGGTGGCACGTTGGCTCAGGAGTGCCTACCCCAAGGATTCAGGGATGTGCAGCCCGATTAGTTGAGATCAGCCCTTCTGGTTCTCTCATGGATGAAATCATATGGGCAAAGAGCCGTTCTAAGCTGGGGACCATGGTGTCTTTCCTTAGTCTACACAGGAACAGCACTCTGAGGGAGACGAGCTGCTGGCGTTTGGTAGCAAAATCTCCTATTCTGAAGAGAAGCATTTCGATGTAAGCGGGTAGCATCAGCCTGGCCACATTTTTTCAACTAGTTATAAAGGAGGGCAGTTCAGTTGGCAGACTTACTTGAGTCCCTGATTCCCAGAGTGGAAACTTTGCTTTCTTTCCTTAGGTTGCACTTCGGCTCAGAACTGCCCTACCCCAAGGATTCAGGGATGTGCAGCCCGATTAGTTGAGATCAGCCATTATGGCTCTTTCATGGATGAAACCAACTGGACAAAGAGCCGTTCTAAGCTGGGGACCATGGTGTATTTCCCTAGTCTACACAGAAACAGCATTCTGAGGGAGACGAGCTGTTGCCGTTTGGTAGCAAAATCTCCTATTCTGAAGAGAAACATTTCGTTGTAAGCGTGTTGCATCAGCTTTGCCACATTTTTTCAACTGGCTATAAAGGAGGGCAGTCATTTAGCAGACTTACTCTAGACCCAGCTTCCCAGGCTGGAAACATTGCTTTCATTCCTTAGGTGGCACAGTAGCTGACGAATGGCCTACCCCAAGGATTCAGTGATGTGCAGCCCCATTAGTTGAGATCAGTCCTTCTGACTCTTTCATGGATGAAACCAACTGGGCAAAGAGCCGTTCTAAGATGGGGACCATCGTGTCTTTCACTAGTCTACACAGAAACAGCACTCTGAGGGAGACGAGCTGCTGGAGTTTGACAGCAATATCTCCTAATCTGAAGAGAAACATTTCGTTGTATGCAGGTTGCCTCAGCCTTGCCACATTTTCTCAACTGGCTATAAAGGAGGGCAGTCAGTAGGCCTCACCCTTCGAGCCCACTCCAGTTTCATAGAGAAAACTCCAGGCCTTGGTGTGCTTTCCTGTGGTAAGGAAACTGCTTTCATTCCTTAGGTGGCACTTTGGATCAGAACTGCCCTACCCCAAGGATTCAGGGATGTGCAGTCTGCTTAGTTGAGATCAGCCCTGGCTCTTTCATGGATGAAATCAACTGGGAAAAGAGCTGTTCTAAGCTGGGAACCATGGTGTCTTTCCCTAGTCTACACAGAAACAGCACTCTGAGGGAGACTAGCTGCAAGCATTTGGTAGCAAAATCTCCTATTCTGAAGAGAAACATTTCGTTGTAAGCGGGTTGCATCAACCTTGCCACATTTTCTCAACTGGCTATAAAGGCCGGCAGGCATTTAGCAAACTTACTTGAGACCATGCTTCCCAGGCTGTAAATTTGCTTTCATTCCTTAGGTGGCACATTGGCTCAGGAGTGCCTACCCCAAGGATTCAGGGATGTGCAGCCCGATTAGTTGAGATCAGCCCTTCTGGTTCTCTCATGGATAAAATCATATGGGCAAAGAGCCGTTCTAAGCTGGGCACCATGGTGTCTTTCCTTAGTCTACACAGGAACAGCACTCTGAGGGAGACGAGCTGCTGGCGTTTGGTAGCAAAATCTCCTATTCTTAAGAGAAACATTTCGATGTAAGCGGGTAGCATCAGCCTGGCCACATTTTTTCAACTAGTTATAAAGGAGGGCAGTCAGTTGGCAGACTTACTTGAGTCCCTGATTCCCAGAGTGGAAACTTTGCTTTCTTTCCTTAGGTTGCACTTCGGCTCAGAACTGCCCTACCCCAAGGATTCAGGGATGTGCAGCCCGATTAGTTGAGATCAGCCATTATGGCTCTTTCATGGATGAAACCAACTGGACAAAGAGCCGTTCTAAGCTGGGGACCATCGTGTCTTTCCCTAGTCTACCCAGAAACAGCACTCTGAGGGAAACGAGCTGCTGGCGTTTGATAGCAAAATCTCCTATTCTGAAGAGAAACATTTCGTTGTATGCGGGTGGCCTCAACCTTGCCACATTTTCTCAACTGGATATAAAGGAGGGCTGTCAGTAGGCGTCACCCTTCAAGCCCACTCCTTTTTCATAGAGAAAACTCCAGGCCTTGGTGTGCTTTCCTGTTGCAAGGAAACTGCTTTCATTCCTTAGGTGGCACTTTGGCTCAGAACTGCCCTACCGCAAGGATTCTTGGATATGCAGCCCGATTAGTTGAGATCAGCCCTTCTGGTTCTCTCATGGATGAAACCATTTGGGCAAGGAGCTGTTCTAAGCTGGGGACCATGGTGTCTTTCCCTAGTCTACACAGAAATAGCACTCTGAGGGAAACGAGCTGCTGGCGTTTGGTAGCGAAATCTCCTATTCTGAAGAGAAACATTTCGTTGTAAGCGGGTTGCATCAGCCTTGTCCCATTTTCTCAACTGGATATAAAGAGGGCAGTCAGTAGGCATCAACCTTCAAGCCCACTTCAGCTTCATAGAGAAAACTCCAGGCCTTGGTGTGCTTTCCTGTTGCAAGGAAACTGCTTTCATTCCTTAGGTGGCACTTTGGCTCAGAACTGCCCTACCGCAAGGATTCTTGGATATGCAGCCCGATTAGTTGAGATCAGCCCTTCTGGTTCTCTCATGGATGAAAAAATCTGGGCAAGGAGCCGTTCTGAGCTGGGGACTAAGGTGTCTTTCCCTAGTCTACAGAGAAACAGCATTCTGAGGGAGACGAGCTGCTGGCGTTTGGTAGCACAATCTCCTATTCTGAAGAGAAACATTTCGTTGTAAGCGGGTTGCATCAGCCTTGCCAAATTTTCTCAACTGGCTATAAAGGAGGGCAGGCATTTAGCAGATTTACTTGAGACCCTGCTTCCCAGGCTGTAAATTTGCTTTCATTCGTTAGGTGGCACATTGGCTCAGGAGTGCCTACAACAAGAATTCAGGGATGTGCAGCCCAATTAGTTGAAATCAGCCCTTCTGGTTCTCTCGTGGATGAAATCATATGGGCAAAGAGCCGTTCTAAGCTGGGGACCATGGTGTCTTTCCCTAATCTACACTGAAATAGAACTCTGAGGGAGACGAGCTGCTGGTATTTGGTAGCACAATCTCCTATTCTGAAGAGAAACATTTCGTTGTAAGCGAGTTGCATCAGCCTTGCCACATTTTCTCAACTGGCTATAAAGGAGGGCAGTCATTTAGCAGACTTACTTGAGACCCTGCTTCCCAGGGTGGAATCTTTGCTTTCATTCCTTAGGTGGCACATTGCCTCAGGACTGCCCTACCCCAAGTATTCAGGGATTTGCAGCCCGATTAGTTGAGATTAGACCATCTGGCTTTTTTATGGATGAAACGAACTGAGCAAAGAGCCGTTCTAAGCTGGGGACCATCGTGCCTTTCCCTAGTCTACACAGAAATAGCATTGTGAGGGAGACGAGCTGCTGCCGTTTGGTAGCAAAATCTCCTATTCTGAAGAGAAACATTTCGTTGTCAGCGGGATGCATCAGCCTTGACACATTTCCTCAATTGGCTATAAAGGAGGGAAGTCAGTAGGCCTCACCCTTCCAGCCCACTACAATTTCATAGAGAAAACAACAGGCTTCCGTGTGCTTCCTGTGGTAGGAAATTTGCTTTCATTCCTTAGGTGGCCCTTTGGCTCAGAACAGCCCTCCCAGAAGGATTCAGTGATTTGCAGCCCTATTAGTTGTGATCAGCCCTTCTGGCTCTTTCGTGGATGAAACCAACTGGGCAAAGAACCATTCTAAGCTGGGGACCATGCTGTCTTTCCCTAGTCTACACAGAAACAGCAGTCTGAGTGAGACGAGATGCTGGCATTTGGTAGCGAAATCTCCTATTCTGAAGAGAAACTTTTCGTTGTAAGAGGGTTGCATCAGCCTCGTCCCATTTTCTCAACTGGATATAAAGAGGGCAGTCAGTAGGCATCAACCTTCAAGCCCACTACAGTTTCATAGAGAAAACTCCAGGCCTTGGTGTGCTTTCCTGTTGCAAGGAAACTGCTTTCCTTCCTTAGGTGGCACTTTGACTCAGAACTGCCCTACCCCAAGGATTCTTGGATATGCAGCCCGATTAGTTGAGATCAGCCCTTCTGGTTCTCTCATGGACGAAAAAATCTGGGCAAGGAGCCGTTCTAATCTGTGGACCATGCTGTCTTTCCCTAGTCTACACAGAAACAGCATTTTGAGGGAGACAAGCTGCTGGCGTTTGGTAGCATAATCTCCTATTCTGAAGAGAAACATTTCGTTGTAAGCGGGTTGCCTCAGCCTTGCCACATTTTCTCAACTGGATATAAAGAGGGCAGTCAGTAGGCATCAACCTTCAAGCCCACTCCAGTTTCATAGAGAAAACTCCAAGCCTCAGTGTGCTTTCCTGTGGCAAGGGAACTGCTTTCATTCCTTAGGTGGCACCTTGGCTCAGAATTGCCCTACCCCAATGTTTCAGGGATGTGCAGCCCGAGTAGTTGAGATCAGCCCTTCTGGTTCTCTCATGGATGAAACCATCTGTGCAAAGAGCCGTTGTACCCTGGGGACCATGGTGTCTTTCCCTAGTCCTCACAGAAACAGCACTCTGAGGGAGACGAGCTGCTGGCGTTTGGTAGCACAATCTCCAATTCTGCAGAGAAACGTTTCGTTGTAAGCGGGTTGCATCAGCCTTGTCACATTTCCTCAACTGGCTATAAAGGAGGGCAGTCAGTAGGCCTCACCCTTCATGCCCACTCTAATTTCATAGAGAAAACAACAGGCCTCGGTGTGCTTTCCTGTGGCAGGAAATATGCTTTCATTCCTTAGGTGGCCCTTTGGCTCAGAACAGACCTCCCAGAAGGATTCAGGGATGTGCAACCCAATTAGTTGTGATCAGCCCTTCTGGCTCTTTCATGGATGAAACCAACTGGGCAAAGAGCCATTCTAAGCTGGGGACCATGCAGTCTTTCCCTAGTCTACACAGAAATAGCAGTCTGAGTGAGACGAGCTGCTGGCGTTTAGTAGCGAAATCTCCTATTCTGAAGAAAAACATTTCTTTGTAAGCCAGTTGCATCAGCCTTGTCCCATTTTCTCAACTGGATATAAAGTAGGGCAGTCAGTAGGCCTCACCCTTCGAGCCATCTCAAGTTTCATAGAGAAAACTCCAGGCCTTGGTGTGCTTTCCTGTTGTAAGGAAACTGCTTTCATTCCTTAGGTGGCACTTTTGCTCAGAACTGCCCTACCTCAAGGATTCAGGGATGTGCAGCCTGATTAGTTGAGATCAGCCCTGGCTCTTTCATGGATGAAACCACCTGGGAAAAGAGCTGTTCTAAGCTGGGAACCATGGTGTCTTTCCCTAGTCTACACAGAAACAGCACTCTGAGGGAGACGAGCTGCAGGCTTTTGGTAGCAAAATCTCCTATTCTGAAGAGAAACATTTCGTTGTAAGCGTGTTGTATCAGCCTTGCCACATTTCTTCAACTGGCTACAAAGGAGGGCTGTCAGTAGGCTTCACCCTTCAAGCCCACTCCAATTTCATAGAGAAAACAACAGACCTCCTTGTGCTTTCCTGTGGCAGGAAATTTGCTTTCTTTCCTTAGGTGGCCCTTTGGATCACAACAGAGCTCCCAGAAAGATTCAGGGATGTGCAGCCCAATTAGTGGTGATCAGCCCTTCTGGCTCTTTCATGGATGAAACCAACTGGGCAAAGAGCCATTCTAAGCTGGGGACCATCGTGCCTTTCCCTAGTCTACACAGAAACAGCACTCTGAGGGAAACGAGCTGCTGGCGTTTGATAGCAAAATCTCCTATTCTGAAGAGAAACATTTCGTTGTAAGCGGGTTGCTTCAGCCTTCCCACATTTCCTCACCTGGATATAAAGGAGGGCAGTCAGTAGGCCTCACCCTTGAAGCCCACTCCAATTTCATAGAGAAAACTCCAGGCCTCGGTGTGCTTTCCTGTGGCAGGAAATTTGCTTTCATTCCTTAGTTGGCCCTGTGGCTCAGAACAGACCTCCCAGAAGGATTCAGGTATGTGCAACCCAATTAGTTGTGATCAGCCCTTCTGGCTGTTTCATGGATGAAACCAACTGGGCAAAGAGCCATTCTAAGCCTGGGACCATGCTGTCTTTCCCTAGTCTACACAGAAACAGCAGTCTGAGTGAGACGAGCTGCTGGCGTTTAGTAGCAAAATCTCCTATTCTGAAGAGAAACATTTCATTGTAAGCGGGTTGCATCAGCCTTGTCCCATTTTCTCAACTGGATATAAAGGAGGGCAGTCAGTAGGCCTCACCCTTCGAGCCCACTCCAGTTTCATAGAGAAAACTCCAGGCCTTGGTGTGCTTTCCTGTGGTAAGGAAACTGCTTTCATTCCTTAGGTGGCACTTTGGGTCAGAACTGCCCTTCCCCAAGGATTCTGGGATGTGCAGCCCGATTAGCTGAGATCAGCCGTGTCTCCTTCATGGATGAAACCAACTGGGCAAAGAGCCGTTCTAGGCTGGGGACCATCGTGCCTTTCCCTAGTCTACAAAGAAACAGCACTCTGAAGGAGGCAAGCTGCTGGCGTGTGATTGCAAAATCTCCTATTCTGAAGAGAACCATTTCGTTGTAAGCGGGTTTAATCAGCCTTGCCACATTTTCTCAACTGGATATAAAGGAGGGCTGTCAGTAGGCGTCACCCTTCAAGCCCACTCCAATTTCATACAGAAAACTCCAGGCCTCAGTGTGCTTTCCTGTGGTAAGGAAACTGCTTTCATTCCTTAGGTGGCACTTTGGCTCAGAACTGCCCTACCCCAAGGATTCAGGGATGTACAGCCCGAGTAGTTGAGATCAGCCCTTCTGGTTCTCTCATGGATGAAACCATCTGGGCAAAGAGCCGTTCTAAGCTGGGGACCATGGTGTCTTTCCCTAGTCTACACAGAAACAGCATTCTGAGGGAGAGGAGCTGCTGGCGTTTGGTAGCACAATCTCCTATTCTGAAGAGAAATATTTCGTTGTAAGCGGGTTGCATCAGCCTTGCCACCTTTTCTCAAATGGCTATAAAGGAGGGCAGTCATTTAGCAGACTTACTTGAGACCCTGCTTCCCAGGCTGGAAACTTTGCTTTCATTCTTTAGGTGGCACATTGGATCAGGACTGCACTACCCCAAGTATTCGGGGATTTGCAGCCCGATTAGTTGAGATCAGTCCTTCTGGCTCTTTCATGGATGAAAACAACTGGGCAAAGAGCCGTTCTAAGCTAGGGCCCATCGTGTCCTTCCCTAGTCAACACAGGAACGGCACTCTGAGGGAGACGAGCTGCTGGCGTTTGATAGCAAAATCTCCTATTCTGAAGAGAAACATTTCGTTGTAAGCGGGTTGTATCAGCCTTGTCCCATTTTCTCAACTGGATATAAAGGAGGGCAGTCAGTAGGCCTCACCCTTCGAGCCCACTCCAGTTTCATAGAGAAAACTCCAGGCCTTGGTGTGCTTTCCTGTTGCAAGGAAACTGCTTTCATTCCTTAGTTGGCACTTTGGCTCAGAACTGCCCTACCGCAAGGATTCTTGGATATGCAGCCCGATTAGTTGAGATCAGCCCTTCTGGTTCTCTCATGGATTAAACCATTTGGGCACGGAGCTGTTCTAAGCTGGGGACCATGGTGTCTTTCCCTAGTCTACACAGAAATAGCACTCTGAGTGAGACGAGCTGCTGGCGTTTGGTAGCGAAATCTCCTATTCTGAAGAGAAACTTTTCGTTGTAAGCGGGTTGCATCAGCCTCGTCCCATTTTCTCAACTGGATATAAAGAGGGCAGTCAGTAGGCATCAACCTTCAAGCCCACTCCAGTTTCATAGAGAAAACTACAGGCCTTGGTGTGCTTTCCTGTTGCAAGGAAACTGCTTTCCTTCCTTAGGTGGCACTTTGACTCAGAACTGCCCTACCCAAGGATTCGTGGATATGCAGCCCGGTTAGTTGAGATCAGCCCTTCTGGTTCTCTCATGGACGAAAAAATCTGGGCAAGGAGCCGTTCTAATCTGGGGACCATGCTGTCTTTCCCTAGTCTACACAGAAACAGCATTCTGAGGGAGACGAGCTGCTGGCGTTTGGTAGCATAATCTCCTATTCTGAGGGGAAACATTTCGTTGTAAGCGGGTTGCATCAGCCTTGCCACATTTTCTCAACTGGCTATAAAGGAGAGCAGGCATTTAGCAGAATTACTTGAGACCCTGCTTCCCAGGCTGTAAATTTGCTTTCATTCCTTAGGTGGCACAGTGGCTCAGGAGTGCCTACCCCAAGAATTCAGGGATGTGCAGCCCGATTAGTTGAAATCAGCCCTTCTGGTTCTCTCGTGGATGAAATTATATGGGCAAAGAGCAGTTCTAAGCTGGGGACCATGGTGTCTTTCCCTAGTCTACACTGAAACAGAACTCTGAGGGAGACGAGCTGCTGGCATTTGGTAGCACAATCTCCTATTCTGAAGAGAAACATTTCGTTGTAAGCGAGTTGCATCAGCCTTGCCACATTTTCTCAACTGGCTATAAAGGAGGGCAGTCATTTAGCAGACTTACTTGAGACCCTGCTTCCCAGGGTGGAATGTTTGCTTTCATTCTTTAGGTGGCACATTGCCTCAGGACTGCCCTACCCCAAGTATTCAGGGATTTGCAGCCCGATTAGTTGAGATTAGACCATCTGGCTTTTTTATGGATGAAACCAACTGGGCAAAGAGCCGTTCTAAGCTGGGGAGCATGGTGTATTTCCCTAGTCTACACAGAAACAGCATTCTGAGGGAGACGAGCTGTTGCCGTTTGGTAGCAAAATCTCCTATTCTGAAGAGAAACATTTCATTGTAAGCGGCATGCATCAGCCTTGACACATTTCCTCAATTGGCTATAAAGGAGGGAAGTCAGTAGGCCTCACCCTTCCAGCCCACTCCAATTTCATAGAGAAAACAACAGGCCTCGGTGTGCTTTTCTGTGGCAGGAAATTTTCTTTCATTCCTTAGGTGGCCCTTTGGCTCAGAACAGACCTCCCAGAAGGATTCAGGGATGTGCATCCCAATTAGTTGTGATCAGCCCTTCTGGCTCTTTCATGGATGAAACCAACTGGGCAAAGAGCCATTCTAAGCTGGGGACCATGCAGTCTTTCCCTAGTCTACACAGAAACAGCAGTCTGAGTGAGACGAGCTGCTGGCGTTTAGTAGCGAAATCTCCTATTCTGAAGAGAAACATATCCTTGTAAGCCGGTTGCATCAGCCTTGTCCCTTTTTCTCAACTGGATATAAAGTAGGGCAGTCAGTAGGCCTCACCCTTCGAGCCCTCTCCAGTTTCATAGAGAAAACTCCAGGCCTCGGTGTGCTTTCCTGTGGTAAGGAATCTGCTTTCATTCCTTAGGTGGCACTTTGGCTCAGAACTGCCCTACCCCAAGGATTCAGGGATGTGGAGCCTGATTAGTTGAGATCAGCCCTGGCTCTTTCATGGATGAAACCACCTGGGAAAAGAGCTGTTCTAAGCTGGGAACCATGGTGTCTTTCCCTAGTCTACACAGAAACAGCACTCTGAGGGAGACGAGCTGCAGGCTTTTGGTAGCAAAATCTCCTATTCTGAAGAGAAACCTTTCATTGTAAGTGGGTTGAATCAGCCTTGTCCCATTTTCTCAACTGGATATAAAGGAGGGCAGTCAGTAGGCCTAACCCTTCGAGCTCACTCCAGTTTCATAGAGAAAACTCCAGGCCTTGGTGTGCTTTCCTGTGGTAAGGAAACTGTTTTCATTCCTTAGGTGGCACTTTGGCTCAGAACTGCCCTACCTCAAGGATTCAGGAATGTGCAGCCTGATTAGTTGAGATCAGCCCTGGCTCTTTCATGGATGAAAACAACTGGGAAAAGAGCTGTTCTACGTTGGAACCATGGTGTCTTTCCCTAGTCTACACAGAAATAGCACTCTGAGGGAGACGAGCTGCAGGAGTTTGGTAGCAAAATCTCCTAATCTGAAGAGAAACATTTCGTTGTATGCGGGTTGCCTCAGCCTTGCCACATTTTCTCAACTGGCTATAAAGGAGGGCAGTCATTTGGCAGACTTACTTGAGTCCCTCCTTCCCAGGCTGGAAACTTTGCTTTCTTTCCTTAGGTTGCACTTCGGCTCAGAGCTGCACTACCCCAAGGATTCAGGGATGTGCAGCCCGATTAGTTGAGATCAGCCCTTCTGGCTCTTTCATGGATGAAACCAACTGGGAAAAGAGTCTTTCTAAGTTAGGAACCATGGTGTCTTTCCCTAGTCTACACAGAAACAGCAGTCTGAGTGAGACGAGCTGCTGGCGTTTGGTAGCAAAATTTCCTATTCTGAAGAGAAACATTTCGTTGTAAGCGTGTTGCATCAGCTTTGCCACATTTTTTCAACTGGCTATAAAGGAGGGCAGTCATTTAGCAGACTTACTCTAGACCCAGCTTCCCAGGCTGGAAACTTTGCTTTCATTCCTTAGGTGGCACAGTAGCTGACGAATGGCCTACCCCAAGGATTCAGTGATGTGCAGCCCCATTAGTTGAGATCAGCCCTTCTGACTCTTTCATGGATGAAACCAACTGGGCAAAGAGCCGTTCTAAGATGGGGACCATCGTGTCTTTCACTAGTCTACACAGAAACAGCACTCTGAGGGAGACGAGCTGCTGGAGTTTGACAGCAAAATCTCCTAATCTGAAGAGAAACATTTCGTTGTATGCAGGTTGCCTCAGCCTTGCCACATTTTCTCAACTGGCTATAAAGGAGGGCAGTCAGTAGGCCTCACCCTTCGAGGCCACTCCAGTTTCATAGAGAAAACTCCAGGCCTTGGTGTGCTTTCCTGTGGTAAGGAAACTGCTTTCCTTCCTTAGGTGGCACTTTGGCTCAGAACGGCCCTACCCCAAGGATTCAGGGATGTGCAGCCTGCTTAGTTGAGATCACCCCTGGCTCTTTCATGGATGAAATCAACTGGGAAAAGAGCTGTTCTAAGCTGGGAACCATGGTGTCTTTCCCTAGTCTACACAGAAACAGCACTCTGAGGGAGACTAGCTGCAAGCGTTTGGTAGCAAAATCTCCTATTCTGAAGAGAAACATTTCGTTGTAAGCGGGTTGCATCAACCTTGCCACATTTTCTCAACTGGCTATAAAGGCGGGCAGGCATTTAGCAAACTTACTTGAGACCCTGCTTCCCAGGCTGTAAATTTGCTTTCATTCCTTAGGTGGCACATTGGCTCAGGAGTGCCTACCCCAAGGATTCAGGGATGTGCAGACCGATTAGTTGAGATCAGCCCTTCTGGTTCTCTCATGGATGAAATCATATGGGCAAAGAGCCGTTCTAAGCTGGGGACCATGGTGTCTTTCCTTAGTCTACACAGGAACAGCACTCTGAGGGAGACGAGCTGCTGGCGTTTGGTAGCAAAATCTCCTATTCTGAAGAGAAGCATTTCGATGTAAGCGGGTAGCATCAGCCTGGCCACATTTTTTCAACTAGTTATAAAGGAGGGCAGTTCAGTTGGCAGACTTACTTGAGTCCCTGATTCCCAGAGTGGAAACTTTGCTTTCTTTCCTTAGGTTGCACTTCGGCTCAGAACTGCCCTACCCCAAGGATTCAGGGACGTGCAGCCCGATTAGTTGAGATCAGCCATTATGGCTCTTTCATGGATGAAACCAACTGGACAAAGAGCCGTTCTAAGCTGGGGACCATCGTGTCTTTCCCTAGTCTTCCCAGAAACAGCACTCTGAGGGAGACGAGCTGCTGGCGTTTGGTAGCACAACCTCCTATTCTGAAGAGAAAGATTTCGTTGTAAGCGGGTTGCTTCAGCCTTCCCACATTTCTTCACCTGGATATAAAGGAGGGCAGTCAGTAGGCCTCACCCTTGAAGCCCACTCCAATTTCATAGAGAAAACTCCAGGCCTCGGTGTGCTTTCCTGTGGCAGGAAATTTGCTTTCATTCCTTAGTTGGCCCTGTGGCTCAGAAGAGACCTCCCAGAAGGATTCAGGGATGTGCAACCCAATTAGTTGTGATCAGCCCTTCTGGCTCTTTCATGGATGAAACCAACTGGGCAAAGAGCCATTCTAAGCTGGGGATCATGCTGTCTTTCCCTAGTCTACAGAGAAACAGCAGTCTGAGTGAGACGAGCTGCTGGCGTTTAGTAGCAAAATCTCCTATTCTGAAGAGAAACATTTCATTGTAAGCGGGTTGCATCAGCCTTGTCCCATTTTCTCAACTAGATATAAAGGAGGGCAGTCAGTAGGCCTCACCCTTCGAGCCCACTCCAGTTTCATAGAGAAAACTCCAGGCCTTGGTGTGCTTTCCTGTGGTAAGGAAACTGCTTTCATTCCTTAGGTGGCACTTTGGGTCAGAACTGCCCTTCCCCAAGGATTCTGGGATGTGCAGCCCGATTAGCTGAGATCAGCCCTGGCTCTTTCATGGATGAAACCAACTGGGCAAAGAGCCGTTCTAGGCTGGGGACCATCGCGCCTTTCCCTAGTCTACACAGAAACAGCACTCTGAGGGAGGCAAGCTGCTGGCGTGTGATTGCAAAATCTTCTATTCTGAAGAGAAGCATTTCGTTGTAAGCGGGTTGCATCAGCCTTGCCACATTTTCTCAAATGGCTATAAAGGAGGTCAGTCATTTAGCAGACTTACTTGAGACCCTGCTTCCCAGGCTGGAAACTTTGCTTTCATTCTTTAGGTGGCACATTGGATCACGACTGCACTACCCCAAGTATTTGGGGATTTGCAGCCCGATTAGTTGAGATCAGTCCTTCTGGCTCGTTCATGGATGAAACCAACTGGGCAAAGAGCCGTTCTAAGCTAGGGCCCATCGTGTCTTTCCCTAGTCAACACAGAAACCGCATTCTGACGGAGACGAGCTGCTGTCTTTTGATAGCGAAATCTCCTATTTTGAAGAGAAACATTTCGTTGTAAGCGGGTTGCATCAACCTTGTCCCATTTTCTCAACTGGATATAAAGAGGGCAGTCAGTAGGCATCAACCTTCAAGCCCACTCCAGTTTCATAGAGAAAACTCCAGGCCTTGGTGTGCTTTCATGTTGCAAGAAAACTGCTTTCCTTCCTTAGGTGGCACTTTGACTCAGAACTGCCCTACCCCAAGGATTCTTGGATATGCAGCCCGATTAGTTGAGATCAGCCCTTCTGGTTCTCTCATGGATGAAAAAATCTGGGCAAGGAGCCGTTCTGAGCTGGGGACCAAGGTGTCTTTCCCTAGTCTACACAGAAACAGCACTCTGAGGGAGACGAGCTGCTGGCGTTTGGTAGCACAATCTCCTATTCTGAAGAGAAACATTTCGTTGTAAGCGGGATGCATCAGCCTTGCCACATTTTCTCAACTGGCTATAAAGGAGGGCAGGCATTTAGCAGACTTACTTGAGACCCTGCTTCCCAGGCTGTAAGTTTGCTTTCATTCCTTAGGTGGCACATTGGCTCAGGAGTGCCTACACCAAGAATTCAGGGATGTGCAGCCCGATTAGTTGAAATCAGCCCTTCTGGTTCTCTCGTGGATGAAATCATATGGGCAAAGAGCGGTTCTAAGCTGGGGACCATGGTGTCTTTCCCTAGTCTACACTGAAACAGAACTCTGAGGGAGACGAGCTGCTGGCATTTGGTAGAACAATCTCCTATTCTGAAGAGAAACATTTCGTTGTAAGCGAGTTGCATCAGCCTTGCCACATTTTCTCAACTGGCTATAAAGGAGGGCAGTCATTTAGCAGACTTACTTGAGACCCTGCTTCCCAGGGTGGAATCTTTGCTTTCATTCTTTAGGTGGCACATTGCCTCAGGACTGCCCTACCCCAAGTATTCACGATTTGTAGCCCGATTAGATGAGATTAGACCATCTGGCTTTTTTATGGATGAAACCAACTGGGCAAAGAGCCGTTCTAAGCTGGGGACCATGGTGTATTTCCCTAGTCTACACAGAAACAGCATTCTGAGGGAGACGAGCTGTTGCCGTTTGGTAGCAAAATCTCCTATTCTGAAGAGAAACATTTCGTTGTAAGCGGGTTGCATCAACCTTGCCACATTTTCTCAACTGGCTATAAAGGCGGGCAGGCATTTAGCAAACTTACTTGAGACCCTGCTTCCCAGGCTGTAAATTTGCTTTCATTCCTTAGGTGGCACGTTGGCTCAGGAGTGCCTACCCCAAGGATTCAGGGATGTGCAGCCCGATTAGTTGAGATCAGCCCTTCTGGTTCTCTCATGGATGAAATCATATGGGCAAAGAGCCGTTCTAAGCTGGGGACCATGGTGTCTTTCCTTAGTCTACACAGGAACAGCACTCTGAGGGAGACGAGCTGCTGGCGTTTGGTAGCAAAATCTCCTATTCTGAAGAGAAGCATTTCGATGTAAGCGGGTAGCATCAGCCTGGCCACATTTTTTCAACTAGTTATAAAGGAGGGCAGTTCAGTTGGCAGACTTACTTGAGTCCCTGATTCCCAGAGTGGAAACTTTGCTTTCTTTCCTTAGGTTGCACTTCGGCTCAGAACTGCCCTACCCCAAGGATTCAGGGATGTGCAGCCCGATTAGTTGAGATCAGCCATTATGGCTCTTTCATGGATGAAACCAACTGGACAAAGAGCCGTTCTAAGCTGGGGACCATGGTGTATTTCCCTAGTCTACACAGAAACAGCATTCTGAGGGAGACGAGCTGTTGCCGTTTGGTAGCAAAATCTCCTATTCTGAAGAGAAACATTTCGTTGTAAGCGTGTTGCATCAGCTTTGCCACATTTTTTCAACTGGCTATAAAGGAGGGCAGTCATTTAGCAGACTTACTCTAGACCCAGCTTCCCAGGCTGGAAACATTGCTTTCATTCCTTAGGTGGCACAGTAGCTGACGAATGGCCTACCCCAAGGATTCAGTGATGTGCAGCCCCATTAGTTGAGATCAGTCCTTCTGACTCTTTCATGGATGAAACCAACTGGGCAAAGAGCCGTTCTAAGATGGGGACCATCGTGTCTTTCACTAGTCTACACAGAAACAGCACTCTGAGGGAGACGAGCTGCTGGAGTTTGACAGCAATATCTCCTAATCTGAAGAGAAACATTTCGTTGTATGCAGGTTGCCTCAGCCTTGCCACATTTTCTCAACTGGCTATAAAGGAGGGCAGTCAGTAGGCCTCACCCTTCGAGCCCACTCCAGTTTCATAGAGAAAACTCCAGGCCTTGGTGTGCTTTCCTGTGGTAAGGAAACTGCTTTCATTCCTTAGGTGGCACTTTGGATCAGAACTGCCCTACCCCAAGGATTCAGGGATGTGCAGTCTGCTTAGTTGAGATCAGCCCTGGCTCTTTCATGGATGAAATCAACTGGGAAAAGAGCTGTTCTAAGCTGGGAACCATGGTGTCTTTCCCTAGTCTACACAGAAACAGCACTCTGAGGGAGACTAGCTGCAAGCATTTGGTAGCAAAATCTCCTATTCTGAAGAGAAACATTTCGTTGTAAGCGGGTTGCATCAACCTTGCCACATTTTCTCAACTGGCTATAAAGGCCGGCAGGCATTTAGCAAACTTACTTGAGACCATGCTTCCCAGGCTGTAAATTTGCTTTCATTCCTTAGGTGGCACATTGGCTCAGGAGTGCCTACCCCAAGGATTCAGGGATGTGCAGCCCGATTAGTTGAGATCAGCCCTTCTGGTTCTCTCATGGATAAAATCATATGGGCAAAGAGCCGTTCTAAGCTGGGCACCATGGTGTCTTTCCTTAGTCTACACAGGAACAGCACTCTGAGGGAGACGAGCTGCTGGCGTTTGGTAGCAAAATCTCCTATTCTTAAGAGAAACATTTCGATGTAAGCGGGTAGCATCAGCCTGGCCACATTTTTTCAACTAGTTATAAAGGAGGGCAGTCAGTTGGCAGACTTACTTGAGTCCCTGATTCCCAGAGTGGAAACTTTGCTTTCTTTCCTTAGGTTGCACTTCGGCTCAGAACTGCCCTACCCCAAGGATTCAGGGATGTGCAGCCCGATTAGTTGAGATCAGCCATTATGGCTCTTTCATGGATGAAACCAACTGGACAAAGAGCCGTTCTAAGCTGGGGACCATCGTGTCTTTCCCTAGTCTACCCAGAAACAGCACTCTGAGGGAAACGAGCTGCTGGCGTTTGATAGCAAAATCTCCTATTCTGAAGAGAAACATTTCGTTGTATGCGGGTGGCCTCAACCTTGCCACATTTTCTCAACTGGATATAAAGGAGGGCTGTCAGTAGGCGTCACCCTTCAAGCCCACTCCTTTTTCATAGAGAAAACTCCAGGCCTTGGTGTGCTTTCCTGTTGCAAGGAAACTGCTTTCATTCCTTAGGTGGCACTTTGGCTCAGAACTGCCCTACCGCAAGGATTCTTGGATATGCAGCCCGATTAGTTGAGATCAGCCCTTCTGGTTCTCTCATGGATGAAACCATTTGGGCAAGGAGCTGTTCTAAGCTGGGGACCATGGTGTCTTTCCCTAGTCTACACAGAAATAGCACTCTGAGGGAAACGAGCTGCTGGCGTTTGGTAGCGAAATCTCCTATTCTGAAGAGAAACATTTCGTTGTAAGCGGGTTGCATCAGCCTTGTCCCATTTTCTCAACTGGATATAAAGAGGGCAGTCAGTAGGCATCAACCTTCAAGCCCACTTCAGCTTCATAGAGAAAACTCCAGGCCTTGGTGTGCTTTCCTGTTGCAAGGAAACTGCTTTCATTCCTTAGGTGGCACTTTGGCTCAGAACTGCCCTACCGCAAGGATTCTTGGATATGCAGCCCGATTAGTTGAGATCAGCCCTTCTGGTTCTCTCATGGATGAAAAAATCTGGGCAAGGAGCCGTTCTGAGCTGGGGACTAAGGTGTCTTTCCCTAGTCTACAGAGAAACAGCATTCTGAGGGAGACGAGCTGCTGGCGTTTGGTAGCACAATCTCCTATTCTGAAGAGAAACATTTCGTTGTAAGCGGGTTGCATCAGCCTTGCCAAATTTTCTCAACTGGCTATAAAGGAGGGCAGGCATTTAGCAGATTTACTTGAGACCCTGCTTCCCAGGCTGTAAATTTGCTTTCATTCGTTAGGTGGCACATTGGCTCAGGAGTGCCTACAACAAGAATTCAGGGATGTGCAGCCCAATTAGTTGAAATCAGCCCTTCTGGTTCTCTCGTGGATGAAATCATATGGGCAAAGAGCCGTTCTAAGCTGGGGACCATGGTGTCTTTCCCTAATCTACACTGAAATAGAACTCTGAGGGAGACGAGCTGCTGGTATTTGGTAGCACAATCTCCTATTCTGAAGAGAAACATTTCGTTGTAAGCGAGTTGCATCAGCCTTGCCACATTTTCTCAACTGGCTATAAAGGAGGGCAGTCATTTAGCAGACTTACTTGAGACCCTGCTTCCCAGGGTGGAATCTTTGCTTTCATTCCTTAGGTGGCACATTGCCTCAGGACTGCCCTACCCCAAGTATTCAGGGATTTGCAGCCCGATTAGTTGAGATTAGACCATCTGGCTTTTTTATGGATGAAACGAACTGAGCAAAGAGCCGTTCTAAGCTGGGGACCATCGTGCCTTTCCCTAGTCTACACAGAAATAGCATTGTGAGGGAGACGAGCTGCTGCCGTTTGGTAGCAAAATCTCCTATTCTGAAGAGAAACATTTCGTTGTCAGCGGGATGCATCAGCCTTGACACATTTCCTCAATTGGCTATAAAGGAGGGAAGTCAGTAGGCCTCACCCTTCCAGCCCACTACAATTTCATAGAGAAAACAACAGGCTTCCGTGTGCTTCCTGTGGTAGGAAATTTGCTTTCATTCCTTAGGTGGCCCTTTGGCTCAGAACAGCCCTCCCAGAAGGATTCAGTGATTTGCAGCCCTATTAGTTGTGATCAGCCCTTCTGGCTCTTTCGTGGATGAAACCAACTGGGCAAAGAACCATTCTAAGCTGGGGACCATGCTGTCTTTCCCTAGTCTACACAGAAACAGCAGTCTGAGTGAGACGAGATGCTGGCATTTGGTAGCGAAATCTCCTATTCTGAAGAGAAACTTTTCGTTGTAAGAGGGTTGCATCAGCCTCGTCCCATTTTCTCAACTGGATATAAAGAGGGCAGTCAGTAGGCATCAACCTTCAAGCCCACTCCAGTTTCATAGAGAAAACTCCAGGCCTTGGTGTGCTTTCCTGTTGCAAGGAAACTGCTTTCCTTCCTTAGGTGGCACTTTGACTCAGAACTGCCCTACCCCAAGGATTCTTGGATATGCAGCCCGATTAGTTGAGATCAGCCCTTCTGGTTCTCTCATGGACGAAAAAATCTGGGCAAGGAGCCGTTCTAATCTGTGGACCATGCTGTCTTTCCCTAGTCTACACAGAAACAGCATTTTGAGGGAGACAAGCTGCTGGCGTTTGGTAGCATAATCTCCTATTCTGAAGAGAAACATTTCGTTGTAAGCGGGTTGCCTCAGCCTTGCCACATTTTCTCAACTGGATATAAAGAGGGCAGTCAGTAGGCATCAACCTTCAAGCCCACTCCAGTTTCATAGAGAAAACTCCAAGCCTCAGTGTGCTTTCCTGTGGCAAGGGAACTGCTTTCATTCCTTAGGTGGCACCTTGGCTCAGAATTGCCCTACCCCAATGTTTCAGGGATGTGCAGCCCGAGTAGTTGAGATCAGCCCTTCTGGTTCTCTCATGGATGAAACCATCTGTGCAAAGAGCCGTTGTACCCTGGGGACCATGGTGTCTTTCCCTAGTCCTCACAGAAACAGCACTCTGAGGGAGACGAGCTGCTGGCGTTTGGTAGCACAATCTCCAATTCTGCAGAGAAACGTTTCGTTGTAAGCGGGTTGCATCAGCCTTGTCACATTTCCTCAACTGGCTATAAAGGAGGGCAGTCAGTAGGCCTCACCCTTCATGCCCACTCCAATTTCATAGAGAAAACAACAGGCCTCGGTGTGCTTTCCTGTGGCAGGAAATATGCTTTCATTCCTTAGGTGGCCCTTTGGCTCAGAACAGACCTCCCAGAAGGATTCAGGGATGTGCAACCCAATTAGTTGTGATCAGCCCTTCTGGCTCTTTCATGGATGAAACCAACTGGGCAAAGAGCCATTCTAAGCTGGGGACCATGCAGTCTTTCCCTAGTCTACACAGAAATAGCAGTCTGAGTGAGACGAGCTGCTGGCGTTTAGTAGCGAAATCTCCTATTCTGAAGAAAAACATTTCTTTGTAAGCCAGTTGCATCAGCCTTGTCCCATTTTCTCAACTGGATATAAAGTAGGGCAGTCAGTAGGCCTCACCCTTCGAGCCATCTCAAGTTTCATAGAGAAAACTCCAGGCCTTGGTGTGCTTTCCTGTTGTAAGGAAACTGCTTTCATTCCTTAGGTGGCACTTTTGCTCAGAACTGCCCTACCTCAAGGATTCAGGGATGTGCAGCCTGATTAGTTGAGATCAGCCCTGGCTCTTTCATGGATGAAACCACCTGGGAAAAGAGCTGTTCTAAGCTGGGAACCATGGTGTCTTTCCCTAGTCTACACAGAAACAGCACTCTGAGGGAGACGAGCTGCAGGCTTTTGGTAGCAAAATCTCCTATTCTGAAGAGAAACATTTCGTTGTAAGCGTGTTGTATCAGCCTTGCCACATTTCTTCAACTGGCTACAAAGGAGGGCTGTCAGTAGGCTTCACCCTTCAAGCCCACTCCAATTTCATAGAGAAAACAACAGACCTCCTTGTGCTTTCCTGTGGCAGGAAATTTGCTTTCTTTCCTTAGGTGGCCCTTTGGATCACAACAGAGCTCCCAGAAAGATTCAGGGATGTGCAGCCCAATTAGTGGTGATCAGCCCTTCTGGCTCTTTCATGGATGAAACCAACTGGGCAAAGAGCCATTCTAAGCTGGGGACCATCGTGCCTTTCCCTAGTCTACACAGAAACAGCACTCTGAGGGAAACGAGCTGCTGGCGTTTGATAGCAAAATCTCCTATTCTGAAGAGAAACATTTCGTTGTAAGCGGGTTGCTTCAGCCTTCCCACATTTCCTCACCTGGATATAAAGGAGGGCAGTCAGTAGGCCTCACCCTTGAAGCCCACTCCAATTTCATAGAGAAAACTCCAGGCCTCGGTGTGCTTTCCTGTGGCAGGAAATTTGCTTTCATTCCTTAGTTGGCCCTGTGGCTCAGAACAGACCTCCCAGAAGGATTCAGGTATGTGCAACCCAATTAGTTGTGATCAGCCCTTCTGGCTGTTTCATGGATGAAACCAACTGGGCAAAGAGCCATTCTAAGCCTGGGACCATGCTGTCTTTCCCTAGTCTACACAGAAACAGCAGTCTGAGTGAGACGAGCTGCTGGCGTTTAGTAGCAAAATCTCCTATTCTGAAGAGAAACATTTCATTGTAAGCGGGTTGCATCAGCCTTGTCCCATTTTCTCAACTGGATATAAAGGAGGGCAGTCAGTAGGCCTCACCCTTCGAGCCCACTCCAGTTTCATAGAGAAAACTCCAGGCCTTGGTGTGCTTTCCTGTGGTAAGGAAACTGCTTTCATTCCTTAGGTGGCACTTTGGGTCAGAACTGCCCTTCCCCAAGGATTCTGGGATGTGCAGCCCGATTAGCTGAGATCAGCCGTGTCTCCTTCATGGATGAAACCAACTGGGCAAAGAGCCGTTCTAGGCTGGGGACCATCGTGCCTTTCCCTAGTCTACAAAGAAACAGCACTCTGAAGGAGGCAAGCTGCTGGCGTGTGATTGCAAAATCTCCTATTCTGAAGAGAACCATTTCGTTGTAAGCGGGTTTAATCAGCCTTGCCACATTTTCTCAACTGGATATAAAGGAGGGCTGTCAGTAGGCGTCACCCTTCAAGCCCACTCCAATTTCATACAGAAAACTCCAGGCCTCAGTGTGCTTTCCTGTGGTAAGGAAACTGCTTTCATTCCTTAGGTGGCACTTTGGCTCAGAACTGCCCTACCCCAAGGATTCAGGGATGTACAGCCCGAGTAGTTGAGATCAGCCCTTCTGGTTCTCTCATGGATGAAACCATCTGGGCAAAGAGCCGTTCTAAGCTGGGGACCATGGTGTCTTTCCCTAGTCTACACAGAAACAGCATTCTGAGGGAGAGGAGCTGCTGGCGTTTGGTAGCACAATCTCCTATTCTGAAGAGAAATATTTCGTTGTAAGCGGGTTGCATCAGCCTTGCCACCTTTTCTCAAATGGCTATAAAGGAGGGCAGTCATTTAGCAGACTTACTTGAGACCCTGCTTCCCAGGCTGGAAACTTTGCTTTCATTCTTTAGGTGGCACATTGGATCAGGACTGCACTACCCCAAGTATTCGGGGATTTGCAGCCCGATTAGTTGAGATCAGTCCTTCTGGCTCTTTCATGGATGAAAACAACTGGGCAAAGAGCCGTTCTAAGCTAGGGCCCATCGTGTCCTTCCCTAGTCAACACAGGAACGGCACTCTGAGGGAGACGAGCTGCTGGCGTTTGATAGCAAAATCTCCTATTCTGAAGAGAAACATTTCGTTGTAAGCGGGTTGTATCAGCCTTGTCCCATTTTCTCAACTGGATATAAAGGAGGGCAGTCAGTAGGCCTCACCCTTCGAGCCCACTCCAGTTTCATAGAGAAAACTCCAGGCCTTGGTGTGCTTTCCTGTTGCAAGGAAACTGCTTTCATTCCTTAGTTGGCACTTTGGCTCAGAACTGCCCTACCGCAAGGATTCTTGGATATGCAGCCCGATTAGTTGAGATCAGCCCTTCTGGTTCTCTCATGGATTAAACCATTTGGGCACGGAGCTGTTCTAAGCTGGGGACCATGGTGTCTTTCCCTAGTCTACACAGAAATAGCACTCTGAGTGAGACGAGCTGCTGGCGTTTGGTAGCGAAATCTCCTATTCTGAAGAGAAACTTTTCGTTGTAAGCGGGTTGCATCAGCCTCGTCCCATTTTCTCAACTGGATATAAAGAGGGCAGTCAGTAGGCATCAACCTTCAAGCCCACTCCAGTTTTATAGAGAAAACTCCAGGCCTTGGTGTGCTTTCCTGTTGCAAGGAAACTGCTTTCCTTCCTTAGGTGGCACTTTGACTCAGAACTGCCCTACACCAAGGATTCTTGGATATGCAGCCCGATTAGTTGAGACCAGCCCTTCTGGTTCTCTCATGGACGAAAAAATCTGGGCAAGGAGCCGTTCTAATCTGGGGACCATGCTGTCTTTCCCTAGTCTACACAGAAACAGCATTCTGATGGAGACGAGCTGCTGGCGTTTGGTAGCATAATCTCCTATTCTGAAGAGAAACATTTCGTTGTAAGCGGGTTGCACCAGCCTTGCCACATTTTCTCAACTGGCTATAAAGGAGGGCAGGCATTTAGCAGACTTACTTGAGACCCTGCTTCCCAGGCTGTAAATTTGCTTTCATTCTTAGGTGGCACATTGCCTCAGGAGTGCCTACCCCAAGGATTCAGGGATGTGCAGCCCGATTATTTCAGATCAGACATTCTGGTTCTCTAATGGATGAAACCATCTGGGCAAAGAGCTGTTCTAAGATGGGGACCATGGTGTCTTTCCCTAGTCTACACAGAAACAGCACTCTGAGGGAAACGAGCTGCTGGCGTTTGGTAGCAAAATCTCCTATTCTGAAGAGAAACATTTCGTTGTAAGCGTGTTGCATCAGCTATGCCACATTTTTTCAGCTGGCTATAAAGGAGGGCAGTCATTTAGCAGACTTACTCTAGACCCAGCTTCAAAGGCTGGAAACTTTGCTTTCATTCCTTAGGTGGCACAGTAGCTGACGAATGGCCTACCCCAAGGATTCAGTGATGTGCAGCCCCATTAGTTGAGATCAGCCCTTCTGACTCTTTCATGGATGAAACCAACTGGGCAAAGAGCCGTTCTAAGCTGGGGACCATCGTGTCTTTCACTAGTCTACACCGAAACAGCACTCTGAGGGAGACGAGCTGCTGGAGTTTGACAGCAAAATCTCCTAATCTGAAGAGAAACATTTCGTTGTATGCAGGTTGCCTCAGCCTTGCCACATTTTCTCAACTGGCTATAAAGGAGGGCAGTCAGGAGGCCTCACCCTTCGAGGCCACTCCAGTTTCATAGAGAAAACTCCAGGCCTTGGTGTGCTTTCCTGTGGTAAGGAAACTGCTTTCATTCCTTAGGTGGCACTTTGGCTCAGAAATGCTCTACCCCAAGGATTCAGGGATGTGCAGCCTGCTTAGTTGAGATCAGCCCTGGCTCTTTCATGGATGAAATCAACTGGGAAAAGAGCTGTTCTAAGCTGGGAACCATGGTGTCTTTCCCTAGTCTACACAGAAACAGCACTCTGAGGGAGACTAGCTGCAAGCGTTTGGTAGCAAAATCTCCTATTCTGAAGAGAAACATTTCGTTGTAAGCGGGTTTCCTCAACCTTGCCACATATTCTCAACTGGCTATAAAGGCGGGCAGGCATTTAGCAAACTTACTTGAGACCCTGCTTCCCAGGCTGTAAATTTGCTTTCATTCCTTAGGTGGCACATGGGCTCAGGAGTGCCTACCCCAAGGATTCAGGGATGTGCAGCCCGATTAGTTGAGATCAGCCCTTCTGGTTCTCTCATGGATGAAATCATATGGGCAAAGAGCCGATCTAAGCTGGGGACCATGGTGTCTTTCCTTAGTCTACACAGGAACAGCACTCTGAGGGAGACGAGCTGCTGGCGTTTGGTAGCAAAATCTCCTATTCTGAAGAGAAACATTTCGATGTAAGCGGGTAGCATCAGCCTGGCCACATTTTTTCAACTAGTTATAAAGGAGGGCAGTTCAGTTGGCAGACTTACTTGAGTCCCTGATTCCCAGAATGGAAACTTTGCTTTCTTTCCTTAGGTTGCACTTCGGCTCAGAACTGCCCTATCCCAAGGATTCAGGGATGTGCAGCCCGATTAGTTGAGATCAGCCATTATGGCTCTTTCATAGATGAAACCAACTGGACAAAGAGCCGTTCTAAGCTGGGGACCATCGTGTCTTTCCCTAGTCTACCCTGAAACACCACTCCGAGGGAGACGTGGTGCTGGCGTTTGGTAGCACAACCTCCTATTCTGAAGAGAAAGATTTCGTTGTAAGCGGGTTGCTTCAGCCTTCCCACATTTCCTCACCTGGATATAAAGGAGGGCAGTCAGTAGGCCTCACCCTTGAAGCCCACTCCAATTTCATAGAGAAAACTCCAGGCCTCGGTGTGCTTTCCTGTGGCAAGAAATTTGCTTTCATTCCTTAGTTCGCCCTGTGGCTCAGAACAGACCTCCCAGAAGGATTCAGGGATGTGCAACCCAATTAGTTGTGATCAGCCCTTCTGGCTCTTTCATGGATGAAACCAACTGGGCAAAGAGCCATTCTAAGCTGGGGACCATGCTGTCTTTCCCTAGTCTAAACAGAAACAGCAGTCTGAGTGAGACGAGCTCCTGGCGTTTAGGAGCAAAATCTCCTATTCTGAAGAGAAACATTTCGTTGTAAGCGTGTTGTATCAGCCTTGCCACATTTCTTCAACTGGCTACAAAGGAGGGCAGTCAGTAGGCCTCATCCTTCGAGCCCACTCCAGTTTCATAGAGAAAACTCCAGGCCTTGGTGTGCTTTCCTGTGGTAAGGAAACTGCTTTCATTCCTTAGGTGGCACTTTGGGTCAGAACTGCCCTTCCCCAAGGATTCTGGGATGTGCAGCCCGATTAGCTGAGATCAGCCCTGGCGCTTTCATGGATGAAACCAACTGGGCAAAGAGCCGTTCTAGGCTGGGGACCATCGTGCCTTTCCCTAGTCTACACAGAAACAGGACTCTGAGGGAGGCAAGCTGCTGGCGTGTGATTGCAAAATCTCCTGTTCTAAAGAGAAACATTTCGTTGTAAGCGGGTTGAATCAGCCTTGCCACATTTTCTCAACTGGATATAAAGGAGGGCTGTCAGTAGGCGTCACCCTTCAAGCCCACTCCAATTTCATAGAGAAAACTCCAGGCCTCAGTGTGCTTTCCTGTGGCAAGGAAACTGCTTTCATTCCTTAGGTGGCACTTTGGCTCAGAACTGCCCTACCCCAAGGATTCAGGGATGTACAGCCCGAGTAGTTGAGATCAGCCCTTCTGGTTCTCTCATGGATGAAACCATCTGGGCAAAGAGCCGTTCTAAGCTGGGGACCATGGTGTCTTTCCCTAGTCTACACAGAAACAGCATTCTGAGCGAGAGGAGCTGCTGGCGTGTGGTAGCACAATCTCCTATTCTGAAGAGAAATATTTCGTTGTAAGCGGGTTGCATCAGCCTTGCCACCTTTTCTCAACTGGCTATAAAGGAGGGCAGTCATTTAGCAGACTTACTTGAGACCCTGCTTCCCAGGCTGTAAATTTGCTTTCATTCTTAGGTGGCACATTGGCTCAGGAGTGCCTACCCCAAGGATTCAGGGATGTACAGCCCGATTATTTGAGATCAGCCCTTCTGGTTCTCTAATGGATGAAACCATCTGGGCAAAGAGCCGTTCTAAGCTGGGGACCATGGTGTCTTTCCCTAGTCTACACAGAAACAGCACTCTGAGGGAAACGAGCTGCTGGCGTTTGGTAGCAAAATCTCCTATTCTGAAGAGAAACATTTCGTTGTAAGCGGGTTGCATCAGCCTTGTCACATTTCCTCAACTGGCTATAAAGGAGGGCAGTCAGTACGCCTCACCCTTCGAGCCCACTCCAGTTTCATAGAGAAAACTCCAGGCCTTCGTGTGCTTTCCTCTCGTAAGGAAACTGCTTTCATTCCTTAGGTGGCACTTTGGCTCAACTCTGCCCTACCCCAAGCATTCAGGGATGTGCAGCCTGATTAGTTGAGATCAGCCCTGGCTGTTTCCTGGATGAAACCAACTGGGAAAAGAGCTGTTCTAAGCTGGGAACCATGGTGTGTTTCCCTAGTCTACACAGAAACAGTACTCTGAGGGAAACGAACTGCAGGCATTTGGTAGCAAAATCTCCTATTCTGAAGAGAAACATTTCGTTGTAAGCGGGTTGCATCAGCCTTGTCCCATTTTCTCAACTGGATATAAAGAGGGCAGTCAGTAGGCATCAACCTTCAAGCCCACTTCAGCTTCATAGAGAAAACTCCAGGCCTTGGTGTGCTTTCCTGTTGCAAGGAAACTGCTTTCCTTCCATACGTGGCACTTTGACTCAGAACTGCCCTACCCCAAGGATTCTTGGATATGCAGCCCGATTAGTTGAGATCAGCCCTTCTGGTTCTCTCATGGATGAAAAAATCTGGGCAAGGAGCCGTTCTGAGCTGGGGACCAAGGTGTCTTTCCCTAGTCTACAGAGAAACAGCATTCTGAGGGAGACGAGCTGCTGGCGTTTGGTAGCACAATCTCCTATTCTGAAGAGAAACATTTCGTTGTATGCGGGTTGCATCTGCCTTGCCAAATTTTCTCAACTGGCTATAAAGGAGGGCAGGCATTTAGCAGCTTTACTTGAGACCCTGCCTCCCAGGCTGTAAATTTGCTTTCATTCCTTAGGTGGCACATTGGCTCAGGAGTGCCTACAACAAGAATTCAGGGATGTGCAGCCCGATTAGTTGAAATCAGCCCTTCTGGTTCTCTCGTGGATGAAATCATATGGGCAAAGAGCCGTTCTAAGCTGGGGATCATGGTGTCTTTCCCTAATCTACACTGAAACAGAACTCTGAGGGAGACGAGCTGCTGGCATTTGGTAGCACAATCTCCTATTCTGAAGAGAAACATTTCGTTGTAAGCGAGTTGCATCAGCCTTGCCACATTTTCTCAACTGGCTATAAAGGAGGGCAGTCATTTAGCAGACTTACTTGAGACCCTGCTTCCCAGGGTGGAATCTTTGCTTTCATTCCTTAGGTGGCACATTGCCTCAGGACTGCCCTACCCCAAGTATTCAGGGATTTGCAGCCCGATTAGTTGAGATTAGACCATCTGGCTTTTTTATGGATGAAAAGAACTGAGCAAAGAGCCGTTCTAAGCTGGGGACCACCGTGCCTTTCCCTAGTCTACACAGAAATAGCATTCTGAGGGAGACGAGCTGCTGCCGTTTGGTAGCAAAATCTCCTATTCTGAAGAGAAACATTTCGTTGTAAGCGGGATGCATCAGCCTTGACACATTTCCTCAATTGGCTATAAAGGAGGGAAGTCAGTAGGCCTCACCCTTCCAGTCCACTCCAATTTCACAGAGAAAACAACAGGCTTCCGTGTGCTTCCTGTGGTAGGAAATTTGCTTTCATTCCTTAGGTGGCCCTTTGGCTCAGAACAGCCCTCCCAGAAGGATTCAGTGATTTGCAGCCCGATTATTTGTGATCAGCCCTTCTGGCTCTTTCATGGATGAAACCAACTGGGCAAAGAACCATTCTAAGCTGGGGACCATGCTGTCTTTCCCTAGTCTACAAAGAAACAGCCGTCTGAGTGAGACGAGCTGCTGGTGTTTGGTAGCGAAATCTCCTATTCTGAAGAGAAACTTTTCGTTGTAAGAGGATTGCATCAGCCTCGTCCCATTTTCTCAACTGGATATAAAGAGGGCAGTCAGTAGGCATCAACCTTCAAGCCCACTCCAGTTTCATAGAGAAAACTCCAGGCCTTGGTGTGCTTTCCTGTTGCAAGGAAACTGCTTTCCTTCCTTAGGTGGCACTTTGACTCAGAACTGCCCTACCCCAAGGATTCTTGGATATGCAGCCCGATTAGTTGAGATCAGCCCTTCTGGTTCTCTCATGGACGAAAAAATCTGGGCAAGGAGCCGTTCTAATCTGTGGACCATGCTGTCTTTCCCTAGTCTACACAGAAACAGCATTTTGAGGGAGACAAGCTGCTGGCGTTTGGTAGCATAATCTCCTATTCTGAAGAGAAACATTTTGTTGTAAGCGGGATGCCTCAGCCTTGCCACATTTTCTCAACTGGATATAAAGGAGGGCAGGCATTTAGCAGATTTACTTGAGACCCTGCTTCCCAGGCTGTAAATTTGCTTTCATTCCTTAGGTGGCACATTGGCTCAGGAGTGCCTACACCAAGAATTCAGGGATGTGCAGCCCGATTAGTTGAAATCAGCCCTTCTGGTTCTCTCGTGGATGAAATCATATGGGCAAAGAGCCGTTCTAAGCTGGGGACCATGGTGTCTTTCCCTAGTCTACACTGAAACAGAACTCTGAGGGAGACGAGCTGCTGGCATTTGGTAGCACAATCTCCAATTCTGAAGAGAAACATTTCGTTGTAAGCGAGTTGCATCAGCCTTGCCACATTTTCTCAACTGGCTATAAAGGAGGGCAGTCATTTAGCAGACTTACTTGAGACCCTGCTTCCCAGGGTGGAATCTTTACTTTCATTCCTTAGGTGGCACATTGCCTCAGGACTGCCCTACCCCAAGTATTCAGGGATTTGCAGCCCGATTAGTTGAGGTTAGACCATCTGGCTTTTTTATGGATGAAACCAACTGAGCAACGAGCCGTTCTAAGCTGGGGACCATGGTGTATTTCCCTAGTCTACACAGAAACAGCATTCTGAGGGAGACGAGCTGTTGCCGTATGGTAGCAAAATCTCCTATTCTGAAGAGAAACATTTCGTTGTAAGCGGGATGCATCAGCCTTGACACATTTCCTCAATTGGCTATAAAGGAGGGAAGTCAGTAGGCCTCACCCTTCCAGCCCACTCCAATTTCATAGAGAAAACAACAGGCTTCCGTGTGCTTCCTGTGGTAGGAAATTTGCTTTCATTCCTTAGGTGGCCCTTTGGCTCAGAACAGCCCTCCCAGAAGGATTCAGTGATTTGCACCTCGATTAGTTGTGATCAGCCCTTCTGGCTCTTTCATGGATGAAACCAACTGGGCAAAGAACCATTCTAAGCTGGGGACCATGCTGTCTTTCCCTAGTCTACACAGAAACAGCAGTCTGAGTGAGACGAGGTGCTGGCGTTTGGTAGCGAAATCTCCTATTCTGAAGAGAAACTTTTCGTTGTAAGAGGGTTGCATCAGCCTCGTCCCATTTTCTCAACTGGATATAAAGAGGGCAGTCAGTAGGCATCAACCTTCAAGCCCACTCCAGTTTCATAGAGAAAACTCCAGGCCTTGGTGTGCTTTCCTGTTGCAAGGAAACTGCTTTCCTTCCTTAGGTGGCACTTTGACTCAGAACTGCCCTACCCCAAGGATTCTTGGATATGCAGCCCGATTAGTTGAGATCAGCCCTTCTGGTTCTCTCATGGACGAAAAAATCTGGGCAAGGAGCCGTTCTAATCTGGGGACCATGCTGTCTTTCCCTAGTCTACACAGAAACAGCATTTTGAGGGAGACAAGCTGCTGGCGTTTGGTAGCATAATCTCCTATTCTGAAGAGAAACATTTCGTTGTAAGCGGGTTGCCTCAGCCTTGCCATATTTTCTCAACTGGATATAAAGGAGGGCTGACAGTAGGCGTCACCCTTCAAGCCCACTCCAATTTCAAAGAGAAAACTCCAGGCCTCAGTGTGCTTTCCTGTGGCAAGGGAACTGCTTTCATTCCTTAGGTGGCACCTTGGCTCAGAATTGCCCTACCCCAATGTTTCAGGGATGTGCAGCCCGAGTAGTTGAGATCAGCTCTTCTGGTTCTCTCATGGATGAAACCATCTGTGCAAAGAGCCGTTGTACCCTGGGGACCATGGTGTCTTTCCCTAGTCCTTACAGAAACAGCACTCTAAGGGAGACGAGCTGCTGGCGTTTGGTAGCACAATCTCCTATTCTGCAGAGAAACGTTTCGTTGTAAGCGGGTTGCATCAGCCTTGTCCCATTTTCTCAACTGGCTATAAAGGAGGGCAGTCAGTAGGCCTCAGCCTTCAAGCCCACTCCAATTTCATAGAGAAAACAACAGGCCTCGGTGTGCTTTCCTGTGGCAGGAAATTTTCTTTCATTCCTTAGGTGGCCCTTTGGCTCAGAACAGACCTCCCAGAAGGATTCACGGATGTGCAGCCCAAATAGTTCTGATCAGGCCTTCTGGCTCTTTCATGGATGAAACCAACTGGGCAAAGAGCCATTCTAAGCTGGGGACCATGCAGTCTTTCCCTTTTCTACACAGAAACAGCAGTCTGAGTGAGACGAGCTGCTGGCGTTTACTAGCGAAATCTCCTATTCTGAAGAGAAACATATCCTTGTAAGCCGGTTGCATCAGCCTTGTCCCATTTTCTCAACTGGATATAAAGTAGGGCAGTCAGGAGGCCTCACCCTTCGAGCCCTCTCCAGTTTCATAGAGAAAACTCGAGGCCTTGGTGTGCTTTCCTGTGGTAAGGAAACTGCTTTCATTCCTTAGGTGGCACTTTGGCTCAGAACTGCCCTACCCCAAGGATTCAGGGATGTGGAGCCTGATTAGTTGAGATCAGCCCTGGCTCTTTCATGGATGAAACCACCTGGGAAAAGAGCTGTTCTAAGCTGGGAACCATGGTGTCTTTGCATAGTCTACACAGAAACAGCACTCTGAGGGAGACGAGCTGCAGGCTTTTGGTAGCAAAATCTCCTATTCTGAAGAGAAACATTTCGTTGTAAGCGGGTTGCATCAGCCTTGTCCCATTTTCTCAACTGGATATAAAGGAGGGCAGTCATTAGGCCTCACCCTTCGAGCCCACTACAGTTTCACAGAGAAAACTCCAGGCCTTGGTGTGCTTTCCTGTGGTAAGGAAACTGCTTTCATTCCTTAGGTGGCACTTTGGCTCAGAAATCCCCTACCCCAAGGATTCAGGAATGTGCAGCCTGATTAGTTGAGATCAGCCCTGGCTCTTTCATGGATGAAAACAACTGGGAAAAGAGCTGTTCTACGTTGGAACCATGGTGTCTTTCCCTAGTCTACACAGAAACAGCACTCTGAGGGAGACGAGCTGCAGGAGTTTGGTAGCAAAATCTCCTAATCTGAAGAGAAACATTTCGTTGTATGCGGGTTGCCTCAGCCTTGCCACATTTTCTCAACTGGCTATAAAGGAGGGCAGTCAGTTGGCAGACTTACTTGAGTCCCTCCTTCCCAGGCTGGAAACTTTGCTTTCTTTCCTTAGGTTGCACTTCGGCTCAGAGCTGCACTACCCCAAGGATTCATGGATGTGCAGCCCGATTAGTTGAGATCAGCCCTTCTGGCTCTTTCATGGATGAAACCAACTGGGAAAAGAGTCTTTCTAAGTTAGGAACCATGGTGTCTTTCCCTAGTCTACACAGAAACAGCAGTCTGAGTGAGACGAGCTGCAGGCATTTGGTAGCAAAATCTCCTATTCTGAAGAGAAACATTTCGTTGTAAGCGGGTTGCATCAGCCTTGCCACAATTTCTCAAGTGGCTCTAAAGAGGGCAGTCAGTTGGCAGACTTACTTGTGGCCCTGCTTCCCAGGAAGGAAACTTTACTTTCATTCCTTTGGTGGCACATTGGCTCAGGAGTGCCTACCCCAAGGATTCAGGGATTTGCAGCTCGATTCGTTGAGATCACCCTTCTGGTTCTCTCATGGATGAAACCATCTGGGCAAAGAGCCGTTCTAAGCTCGGGACCAGGGTGTCTTTCCCTAGTATACCCAGAAACAGCACTCTGAGGGAGACGAGCTGCTGGCGTTTGGTAGCACAATCTCCTATTCTGCAGAAAAACGTTTCGTTGTAAGCGGGTTGCATCAGCCTTGTCACATTTCCTCAACTGGCTATAAAGGAGGGCAGTCAGTAGGCCTCACCCTTCCAGTCCACTCCAATTTCATAGAGAAAATAACAGGCTTCCGTGTGCTTCCTGTGGTAGGAAATTTGCTTTCATTCCTTAGGTGGCCCTTTGGCTCAGAACAGCCCTCCCAGAAGGATTCAGTGATGTGCAGCCCGATTAGTTGTGATCAGCCCTTCTGGCTCTTTCATGGATGAAACCAACTGGGCAAAGAACCATTCTAAGCTGGGGACCATGCTGTCTTTCCCTAGTCTACAAAGAAACAGCAGTCTGAGTGAGACGAGCTGCTGGCGTTTGGTAGCGAAATCTCCTATTCTGAAGAGAAACTTTTCGTTGTAAGAGGATTGCATCAGCCTCGTCCCATTTTCTCAACTGGATATAAAGAGGGCAGTCAGTAGGCATCAACCTTCAAGCCCACTCCAGTTTCATAGAGAAAACTCCAGGCCTTGGTGTGCTTTCCTGTTGCAAGGAAACTGCTTTCCTTCCTTAGGTGGCACTTTGACTCAGAACTGCCCTACCCCAAGGATTCTTGGATATGCAGCCCGATGAGTTGAGATCAGCCCTTCTGGTTCTCTCATGGATGAAAAAATCTGGGCAAGGAGCCGTTCTAATCTGTGGACCATGCTGTCTTTCCCTAGTCTACACAGAAACAGCATTTTGAGGGAGACAAGCTGCTGGCGTTTGGAAGCATAATCTCCTATTCTGAAGAGAAACATTTTGTTGTAAGCGGGTTGCCTCAGCCTTGCCACATTTTCTCAACTGGATATAAAGGAGGGCAGGCATTTAGCAGATTTACTTGAGACCCTGCTTCCCAGGCTGTAAATTTGCTTTCATTCCTTAGGTGGCACATTGGCTCAGGAGTGCCTACACCAAGAATTCAGGGATGTGCAGCCCGATTAGTTGAAATCAGCCCTTCTGGTTCTCTCGTGGATGAAATCATATGGGCAAAGAGCCGTTCTAAGCTGGGGACCATGGTGTCTTTCCCTAGTCTACACTGAAACAGAACTCTGAGGGAGACGAGCTGCTGGCATTTGGTAGCACAATCTCCTATTCTGAAGAGAAACATTTCGTTGTAAGCGAGTTGCATCAGCCTTGCCATATTTTCTCAACTGGCTATAAAGGAGGGCAGTCATTTAGCAGACTTACTTGAGACCCTGCTTCCCAGGGTGGAATCTTTGCTTTCATTCCTTAGGTGGCACATTGCCTCAGGACTGCCCTACCCCAAGTATTCAGGGATTTGCAGCCCGATTAGTTGAGATTAGACCATCTGGCTTTTTTATGGATGAAACCAACTGAGCAAAGAGCCGTTCTAAGCTGGGGACCATGGTGTATTTCCCTAGTCTACACAGAAACAGCATTCTGAGGGAGACGAGCTGTTGCCGTTTGGTAGCAAAATCTCCTATTCTGAAGAGAAACATTTCGTTGTATGCGGGTTGCCTCAACCTTGCCACATTTTCTCAACTGGATATAAAGGAGGGCTGTCAGTAGGCGTCACCCTTCAAGTCCACTCCTTTTTCATAGAGAAAACTCCAGGCCTTGGTGTGCTTTCCTGTTGCAAGGAAACTGCTTTCATTCCTTAGGTGGCATTTTGGCTCAGAACTGCCCTTCCGCAAGGATTCTTGGATATGCAGCCCGATTAGTTGAGATCAGCCATTCTGGTTCTCTCATGGATGAAACCATTTGGGCACGGAGCTGTTCTAAGCTGGGGACCATGGTGTCTTTCCCTAGTCTACACAGAAATAGCACTCTGAGGGAAACGAGCTGCTGGCGTTTGGTAGCGAAATCTCCTATTCTGAAGAGAAACATTTCGTTGTAATCGGGTTGCATCAGCCTTGTCCCATTTTCTCAACTGGATATAAAGAGGGCAGTCAGTAGGCATCAACCTTCAAGCCCACTTCAGCTTCACAGAGAAAACTCCAGGCCTTGGTGTGCTTTCCTGTTGCAAGGAAACTGCTTTCCTTCCTTAGGTGGCACTTTGACTCAGAACTGCCCTACCCCAAGGATTCTTGGATATGCAGCCCGATTAGTTGAGATCAGCCCTTCTGGTTCTCTCATGGATGAAAAAATCTGGGCAAGGAGCCGTTCTGAGCTGGGGACCAAGGTGTCTTTCCCTAGTCTACAGAGAAACAGCATTCTGAGGGAGACGAGCTGCTGGCGTTTGGTAGCACAATCTCCTATTCTGAAGAGAAACATTTCGTTGTAAGCGGGTTGCATCAGCCTTGCCAAATTTTCTCAACTGGCTATAAAGGAGGGCAGGCATTTAGCAGATTTACTTGAGACCCTGCTTCCCAGGCTGTAAATTTGCTTTCATTCCTGAGGTGGCACATTGGCTCAGGAGTGCCTACCCCAAGAATTCAGGGATGTGCAGCCCGATTAGTTGAAATCAGCCCTTCTGGTTCTCTCGTGGATGAAATCATATGGGCAAAGAGCCGTTCTAAGCTGGGGACCATGGTATCTTTCCCTAATCTACAATGAAACAGAACGCTGAGGGAGACGAGCTGCTGGCCTTTGGTAGCACAATCTCCTATTCTGCAGAGAAACGTTTCGTTGTAAGCGGGTTGCATCAGCCTTGTCACATTTCCTCAACTGGCTATAAAGGAGGGCAGTCAGTAGGCCTCAGCCTTCAAGCCCACTCCAATTTCATAGAGAAAACAACAGGCCTCGGTGTGCTTTCCTGTGGCAGGAAATTTTCTTTCATTCCTTAGGTGGCCCTTTGGCTCAGAACAGACCTCCCAGAAGGATTCAGGGATGTGCAGCCCAATTAGTTGTGATCAGCCCTTCTGGCTCTTTCATGGATGAAACCAACTGGGCAAAGAGCCATTCTAAGCTGGGGACCATGCAGTCTTTCCCTAGTCTACACAGAAACAGCAGTCTGAGTGAGACGAGCTGCTGGCGTTTAGTAGTGAAATCTCCTATTCTGAAGAGAAACATATCCTTGTAAGCCGGTTGCATCAGCCTTGTCCCATTTTCTCAACTGGATATAAAGTAGGGCAGTCAGTAGGCCTCACCCTTCGAGCCCTCTCCAGTTTCATAGAGAAAACTCCAGGCCTTGGTGTGCTTTCCTGTGGTAAGGAAACTGCTTTCATTCCTTAGGTGGCACTTTGGCTCAGAACTGCCCTACCCCAAGGATTCAGGGATGTGGAGCCTGATTAGTTGAGATCAGCCCTGGCTCTTTCATGTATGAAACCACCTGGGAAAAGAGCTGTTCTAAGCTGGGAACCATGGTGTCTTTCCCTAGTCTACACAGAAACAGCACTCTGAGGGAGACGAGCTGCAGGCTTTTGGTAGCAAAATCTCCTATTCTGAAGAGAAACATTTCATTGTAAGTGGGTTGCATCAGCCTTGTCCCATTTTCTCAACTGGATATAAAGGAGGGCAGTCAGTAGGCCTAACCCTTCGAGCCCACTCCAGTTTCATAGAGAAAACTCCAGGCCTTGGTGTGCTTTCCTGTGGTAAGGAAACTGTTTTCATTCCTTAGGTGGCACGTTGGCTCAGAACTTCCCTACCCCAAGGATTCAGGAATGTGCAGCCTGATTAGTTGAGATCAGCCCTGGCTCTTTCATGGATGAAAACAACTGGGAAAAGAGCTGTTTTACGTTGGAACCATGGTGTCTTTCCCTAGTCTACACAGAAACAGCACTCTGAGGGAGACGAGCTGCAGGAGTTTGGTAGCAAAATCTCCTAATCTGAAGAGAAACATTTCGTTGTATGCGGGTTGCCTCAGCCTTGCCACATTTTCTCAACTGGCTATAAAGGAGGGCAGTCAGTTGGCAGACTTACTTGAGTCCCTCCTTCCCAGGCTGGAAACTTTGCTTTCTTTCCTTAGGTTGCACTTCGGCTCAGAGCTGCACTACCCCAAGGATTCAGGGATGTGCAGCCCGATTAGTTGAGATCAGCCCTTCTGGCTCTTTCATGGATGAAACCACCTGGGAAAAGAGTCTTTCTAAGTTAGGAACCATGGTGTCTTTCCCTAGTCTACACAGAAACAGCAGTCTGAGTGAGTCGAGATGCTGGCGTTTGGTAGCAAAATTTCCTATTCTGAAGAGAAACATTTCGTTGTAAGCGTGTTGCATCAGCTTTGCCACATTTTTTCAACTGGCTATAAAGGAGGACAGTCATTTAGCAGACTTACTCTAGACCCAGCTTCCCAGGCTGGAAACTTTGCTTTCATTCCTTAGGTGGCACAGTAGCTGACGAATGGCCTACCCCAAGGATTCAGTGATGTGCAGCCCCATTAGTTGAGATCAGCCCTTCTGACTCTTTCATGGATGAAACCAACTGGGCAAAGATCCGTTCTAAGCTGGGGACCATCGTGTCTTTCACTAGTCTACACAGAAACAGCACTCTGAGGGAAACGAACTGCTGGAGTTTGACAGCAAAATCTACTAATCTGAAGAGAAACATTTCGTTGTATGCAGGTTGCCTCAGCCTTGCCACATTTTCTCAACTGGCTATAAAGGAGGGCAGTCAGTAGGCCTCACCCTTCGAGGCCACTCCAGTTTCATAGAGAAAACTCCAGGCCTTGGTGTGCTTTCCTGTGGTAAGGATACTGCTTTCCTTCCTTAGGTGGCACTTTGGCTCAGAACGGCCCTACCCCAAGGATTCAGGGATGTGCAGCCTGCTTAGTTGAGATCAGCCCTGGCTCTTTCATGGATGAAATAAACTGGGAAAAGAGCTGTTCTAAGCTGGGAACCATGGTGTCTTTCCCTAGTCTACACAGAAACAGCACTCTGAGGGAGACTAGCTGCAAGCTTTTGGTAGCAAAATCTCCTATTCTGAAGAGAAACATTTCGTTGTAAGCGGGTGGCATCAACCTTGCCACATTTTCTCAACTGGCTATAAAGGCGGGCAGGCATTTAGCAAACTTACTTGAGACCCTGCTTCCCAGGCTGTAAATTTGCTTTCATTCCTTAGGTGGCACATGGGCTCAGGAGTGCCTACCCCAAGGATTCAGGGATGTGCAGCCCGATTAGTTGAGATCAGCCCTTCTGGTTCTCTCATGGATGAAATCATATGGGCAAAGAGCCGTTCTAAGCTGGGGACCAAGGTGTCTTTCCTTAGTCTACACAGGAACAGCACTCTGAGGGAGACGAGCTGCCTGCGTTTGGTAGCAAAATCTCCTATTCTGAAGAGAAACATTTCGATGTAAGCGGGTAGCATCAGCCTGGCCACATTTTTTCAACTAGTTATAAAGGAGGGCAGTCAGTTGGCAGACTTACTTGAGTCCCTGATTCCCAGAGTGGAAACTTTGCTTTCTTTCCTTAGGTTGCACTTCGGTTCAGAACTGCCCTACCCCAAGGATTCAGGGATGTGCAGCCCGATTAGTTGTGATCAGCCCTTCTGGCTCTTTCATGGATGAAACCAACTGGGCAAAGAGCCATTCTATGCTGGGGACCATGCAGTCTTTCCCTAGTCTACAGAGAAATAGCAGTCTGAGTGAGACGAGCTGCTGGCGTTTAGTAGCGAAATCTCCTATTCTGAAGAGAAACATTTCATTGTAAGCCGGTTGCATCAGCCTTGTCCCATTTTCTCAACTGGATATAAAGTAGGGCAGTCAGTAGGCCTCACCCTTCGAGCCATCTCCAGTTTCATAGAGAAAACTCCAGGCCTTGGTGTGCTTTCCTGTGGTAAGGAAACTGCTTTCATTCCTTAGGTGGCACTTTGGCTCAGAACTGCCCTACCTCAAGGATTCAGGGATGTGCAGGCTGATTAGTTGAGATCAGCCCTGGCTCTTTCATGGATGAAACCACCTGGGAAAAGAGCTGTTCTAAGCTGGGAACCAAGGTGTCTTTCCCTAGTCTACACAGAAACAGCACTCTGAGGGAGACGAGCTGCAGGCTTTTGGTAGCAAAATCTCCTATTCTGAAGAGAGACATTTCGTTGTAAGCGTGTTGTATCAGTCTTGCCACATTTCTTCAACTGGCTACAAAGGAGGGCTGTCAGTAGGCTTCACCCTTCAAGCCCACTCCAATTTCATAGAGAAAACAACAGACCTCCTTGTGCTTTCCTGTGGCAGGAAATTTGCTTTCTTTCCTTAGGTGGCCCTTTGGATCACAACAGAGCTCCCAGAAAGATTCAGGGATGTGCAGCCCAATTAGTTGTGATCAGCCCTTCTGGCTCTTTCATGGATGAAACCAACTGGGCAAAGAGCCATTCTAAGCTGGGGACCATCGTGCCTTTCCCTAGTCTACACAGAAACAGCACTCTGAGGGAAACGAGCTGCTGGCATTTGATAGCAAAATCTCCTATTCTGAAGAGAAACATTTCGTTGTAAGCGGGTTGCTTCAGCCTTCCCACATTTCCTCACCTGGATATAAAGGAGGGCAGTCAGTAGGCCTCACCCTTGAAGCCCACTCCAATTTCATAGAGAAAACTCCAGGCCTCGGTGTGCTTTCCTGTGGCAGGAAATTTGCTTTCATTCCTTAGTTGGCCCTGTGGCTCAGAACAGACCTCCCAGAAGGATTCAGGGATGTGCAACCCAATTAGTTGTGATCAGCCCTTCTGGCTCTTTCATGGATGAAACCAACTGGGCAAAGAGCCATTCTAAGCTGGGGACCATGCTGTCTTTCCCTAGTCTACACAGAAACAGCAGTCTGAGTGAGATGAGCTGCTGGCGTTTAATAGCAAAATCTCCTATTCTGAAGAGAAACATTTCGTTGTAAGCGGGTTGCATCAGCCTTGTCCCATTTTCTCAACTGGATATAAAGGAGGGCAGTCAGTAGGCCTTACCCTTCGAGCCCACTCCAGTTTCATAGAGAAAACTCCAGGCCTTGGTGTGCTTTCCTGTGGTAAGGAAACTGCTTTCATTCCTTAGGTGGGACTTTTGCTCAGAACTGCCCTTCCCCAAGGATTCTGGGATGTGCAGCCCGATTAGCTGAGATCAGCCCTGGCTCTTTCATGGATGAAACCAACTGGGCAAAGAGCGGTTCTAGGCTAGGGACCATCGTGCCTTTCCCTAGTCTACACAGAAACAGCACTCTGAGGGAGGCAAGCTGCTGGCGTGTCATTGCAAAATCTCCTATTCTGAAGAGAAACATTTCGTGTAAGTGGGTTGAATCAGCCTTGCCACATTTTCTCAACTGGATATAAAGGAGGGCTGTCAGTAGGCGTCACCCTTCAAGCCCACTCCAATTTCATAGAGAAAACTCCAGGCCTCAGTGTGCTTTCCTGTGGCAAGGAAACTGCTTTCATTCCTTAGGTGGCACTTTGGCTCAGAACTGCCCTACCCCAAGGATTCAGGGATGTACAGCCCGAGTAGTTGAGTTCAGCCCTTCTGGTTCTCTCATGGATGAAACCATCTGGGCAAAGAGCCGTTCTAAGCTGGGGACCATGGTGTCTTTCCCTAGTCTACACAGAAACAGCATTCTGAGGGAGAGGAGCTGCTGGCGTTTGGTAGCACAATCTCCTATTCTGAAGAGAAATATTTCGTTGTAAGCGGGTTGCATCAGCCTTGCCACCTTTTCTCAACCGGCTATAAAGGAGGGCAGGCATTTAGCAGACTTACTTGTGACCCTGCTTCCCAGGCTGTAAATTTGCTTTCATTCTTAGGTGGCACATTGGCTCAGGAGTGCCTACACCAAGAATTCAGGGATGTGCAGCCCGATTAGTTGAAATCAGCCCTTCTGGTTCTCTCGTGGATGAAATCATATGGGCAAAGAGCCGTTCTAAGCTGGGACCATGGTGTCTTTCCCTAATCTACACTGAAACAGAACTCTGAGGGAGACGAGCTGCTGGCATTTGGTAGCAAAATCTCCTATTCTGAAGAGAAACATTTCGTTGTAAGCGAGTTGCATCAGCCTTGACACATTTCCTCAATTGGCTATAAAGGAGGGAAGTCAGTAGGCCTCACCCTTCCAGCCCACTCCAGTTTCATAGAGAAAACAACAGGCTTCCGTGTGCTTCCTGTGGTAGGAAATTTGCTTTCATTTCTTAGGTGGCCCTTTGGCTCAGAACAGCCCTCCCAGAAGGATTCAGTGATTTGCAGCCCGATTAGTTGTGATCAGCCCTTCTGGCTCTTTCATGGATGAAACCAACTGGGCAAAGAACCATTCTAAGCTGGGGACCATTCTGTCTTTCCCTAGTCTACACAGAAACAGCAGTCTGAGTGAGACGAGCTGCTGGCGTTTGGTAGCGAAATCTCCTATTCTGAAGAGAAACTTTTCGTTGTAAGAGGGTTACAGCAGCCTCTTCCCATTTTCTCAACTGGATATAAAGAGGGCAGTCAGTAGGCATCAACCTTCAAGCCCACTCCAGTTTCATAGAGAAAACTCCAGGCCTTGGTGTGCTTTCCTGTTGCAAGGAAACTGCTTTCCTTCCTTAGGTGGCACTTTGACTCAGAACTGCCCTACCCCAAGGATTCTTGGATATGCAGCCCGATTAGTTGAGATCAGCCCTTCTGGTTCTCTCATGGACGAAAAAATCTGGGCAAGGAGCCGTTCTAATCTGGGGACCATGCTGTCTTTCCCTAGTCTACACAGAAACAGCATTTTGAGGGAGACAAGCTGCTGGCTTTTTGTAGCATAATCTCCTATTCTGAAGAGAAACATTTCGTTGTAAGCGGGTTGCCTCAGCCTTGCCACATTTTCTCAACTGGATATAAAGGAGGGCTGTCAGTAGGCGTCACCCTTCAAGCCCACTCCAATTTCATAGAGAAAACTCCAGGCCTCAGTGTGCTTTCCTGTGGCAAGGGAACTGCTTTCATTCCTTAGGTGGCACCTTGGCTCAGAATTGCCCTACCCCAATGTTTCAGGGATGTGCAGCCCGAGTAGTTGAGATCAGCCCTTCTGGTTCTCTCATGGATGAAACCATCTGTGCAAAGAGCTGTTGTACCCTGGGGACCATGGTGTCTTTCCCTAGTCCTCACAGAAACAGCACTCTGAGGGAGACGATCTGCTGGCGTTTGGTAGCACAATCTCCTATTCTACAGAGAAACGTTTCGTTGTAAGCGGGTTGCATCAGCCTTGTCACATTTCCTCAACTGGCTATAAAGGAGGGCAGTCAGTAGGCCTCAGCCTTCAAGCCCACTCCAATTTCATAGAGAAAACAACAGGCCTCGGTGTGCTTTTCTGTGGCAGGAAATTTTCTTTCATTCCTTAGGTGGCCCTTTGGCTCAGAACAGACCTCCCAGAAGGATTCAGGGATGTGCAGCCCAATTAGTTGTGATCAGCCCTTCTGGCTCTTTCATGGATGAAACCAACTGGGCAAAGAGCCATTCTAAGCTGGGGACCATGCAGTCTTTCCCTAGTCTACACAGAAACAGCAGTCTGAGTGAGACGAGCTGCTGGCGTTTAGTAGCGAAATCTCCTATTCTGAAGAGAAACATATCCTTGTAAGCCGGTTGCATCAGCCTTGTCCCATTTTCTCAACTGGATATAAAGTAGGGCAGTCAGTAGGCCTCACCCTTCGAGCCCTCTCCAGTTTCATAGAGAAAACTCCAGGCCTTGGTGTGCTTTCCTGTGATAAGGAAACTGCTTTCATTCCTTAGGTGGCACTTTGGCTCAGAACTGCCCTACCCCAAGGATTCAGGGATGTGGAGCCTGATTAGTTGAGATCAGCCCTGGCTCTTTCATGGATGAAACCACCTGGGAAAAGAGCTGTTCTAAGCTGGGAACCATGGTGTCTTTCCCTAGTCTACACAGAAACAGCACTCTGAGGGAGACGAGCTGCAGGAGTTTGGTAGCAAAATCTCCTAATCTGAAGAGAAACATTTCGTTGTATGCGGGTTGCCTCAGCCTTGCCACATTTTCTCAACTGGCTATAAAGGAGGGCAGTCAGTTGGCAGACTTACTTGAGTCCCTCCTTCCCAGGCTGGAAACTTTGCTTTCTTTCCTTAGGTTGCACTTCGGCTCAGAGCTGCACTACCCCAAGGATTCAGGGATGTGCAGCCCGATTAGTTGAGATCAGCCCTTCTGGCTCTTTCATGGATGAAACCAACTGGGAAAAGAGTCTTTCTAAGTTAGGAACCATGGTGTCTTTCCCTAGTCTACACAGAAACAGCAGTCTGAGTGAGACGAGCTGCTGGCGTTTGGTAGCAAAATTTCCTATTCTGAAGAGAAACATTTCGTTGTAAACGTGTTGCATCAGCTTTGCCACATTTTTTCAACTGGCTATAAAGGAGGGCAGTCATTTAGCAGACTTACTCTAGACCCAGCTTCCCAGGCTGGAAACTTTGCTTTCATTCCTTAGGTGGCACAGTAGCTGACGAATGGCCTACCCCAAGGATTCAGTGATGTGCAGCCCCATTAGTTGAGATCAGCCCTTCTGACTCTTTCATGGATGAAACCAACTGGGCAAAGAGCCGTTCTAAGCTGGGGACCATCGTGTCTTTCACTAGTCTACACAGAAACAGCACTCTGAGGGAAACGAACTGCTGGAGTTTGACAGCAAAATCTCCTAATCTGAAGAGAAACATTTCGTTGTATGCAGGTTGCCTCAGCCTTGCCACATTTTCTCAACTGGCTATAAAGGAGGGCAGTCAGTAGGCCTCACCCTTCGAGGCCACTCCAGTTTCATAGAGAAAACTCCAGGCCTTGGTGTGCTTTCCTGTGGTAAGGAAACTGCTTTCCTTCCTTAGGTGGCACTTTGGCTCAGAACGGCCCTACCCCAAGGATTCAGGGATGTGCAGCCTGCTTAGTTGAGATCAGCCCTGGCTCTTTCATGGATGAAATCAACTGGGAAAAGAGCTGTTCTAAGCTGGGAACCATGGTGTCTTTCCCTAGTCTACACAGAAACAGCACTCTGAGGGAGACTAGCTGCAAGCGTTTGGTAGCAAAATCTCCTATTCTGAAGAGAAACATTTCGTTGTAAGCGGGTTGCATCAACCTTGCCACATTTTTTCAACTGGCTATAAAGGCGGGCAGGCATTTAGCAAACTTACTTGAGACCCTGCTTCCCAGGCTGTAAATTTGCTTTCATTCCTTAGGTGGCACATGGGCTCAGGAGTGCCTACCCCAAGGATTCAGGGATGTGCAGCCCGATTAGTTGAGATCAGCCCTTCTTGTTCTCTCATGGATGAAATCATATGGGCAAAGAGCCGTTCTAAGCTGGGGACCAAGGTGTCTTTCCTTAGTCTACACAGGAACAGCACTCTGAGGGAGACGAGCTGCTGGCGTTTGGTAGCAAAATCTCCTATTCTGAAGAGAAACATTTCGATGTAAGCGGGTAGCATCAGCCTGGCCACATTTTTTCAACTAGTTATAAAGGAGGGCAGTCAGTTGGCAGACTTACTTGAGTCCCTGATTCCCAGAGTGGAAACTTTGCTTTCTTTCCTTAGGTTGCACTTCGGCTCAGAACTGCCCTACCCCAAGGATTCAGGGATGTGCAGCCCGATTAGTTGTGATCAGCCCTTCTGGCTCTTTCATGGATGAAACCAACTGGGCAAAGAGCCATTCTATGCTGGGGACCATGCAGTCTTTCCCTAGTCTACAGAGAAATAGCAGTCTGAGTGAGACGAGCTGCTGGCGTTTAGTAGCGAAATCTCCTATTCTGAAGAGAAACATTTCATTGTAAGCCGGTTGCATCAGCCTTGTCCCATTTTCTCAACTGGATATAAAGTAGGGCAGTCAGTAGGCCTCACCCTTCGAGCCATCTCCAGTTTCATAGAGAAAACTCCAGGCCTTGGTGTGCTTTCCTGTGGTAAGGAAACTGCTTTCATTCCTTAGGTGGCACTTTTGCTCAGAACTGCCCTTCCTCAAGGATTCAGGGATGTGCAGGCTGATTAGTTGAGATCAGCCCTGGCTCTTTCATGGATGAAACCACCTGGGAAAAGAGCTGTTCTAAGCTGGGAACCAAGGTGTCTTTCCCTAGTCTACCCAGAAACAGCACTCTGAGGGAGACGAGCTGCAGGCTTTTGGTAGCAAAATCTCCTATTCTGAAGAGAAACATTTCGTTGTAAGCGTGTTGTATCAGTCTTGCCACATTTCTTCAACTGGCTACAAAGGAGGGCTGTCAGTAGGCTTCACCCTTCAAGCCCACTCCAATTTCATAGAGAAAACAACAGACCTCCTTGTGCTTTCCTGTGGCAGGAAATTTGCTTTCTTTCCTTAGGTGGCCCTTTGGATCACAACAGAGCTCCCAGAAAGATTCAGGGATGTGCAGCCCAATTAGTTGTGATCAGCCCTTCTGGCTCTTGCATGGATGAAACCAACTGGGCAAAGAGCCATTCTAAGCTGGGGACCATCGTGCCTTTCCCTAGTCTACACAGAAACAGCACTCTGAGGGAAACGAGCTGCTGGCATTTGATAGCAAAATCTCCTATTCTGAAGAGAAACATTTTGTTGTAAGCGGGTTGCTTCAGCCTTCCCACATTTCCTCACCTGGATATAAAGGAGGGCAGTCAGTAGGCCTCACCCTTGAAGCCCACTCCAATTTCATAGAGAAAACTCCAGGCCTCGGTGTGCTTTCCTGTGGCAGGAAATTTGCTTTCATTCCTTAGTTGGCACTGTGGTTCAGAACAGACCTCCCAGAAGGATTCAGGGATGTGCAACCCAATTAGTTGTGATCAGCCCTTCTGGCTCTTTCATGGATGAAACCAACTGGGCAAAGAACCATTCTAAGCTGGGGACCATGCTGTCTTTCCCTAGTCTACACAGAAACAGCAGTCTGAGTGAGACGAGCTGCTGGCGTTTAGTAGCAAAATCTCCTATTCTGAAGAGAAACATTTCATTGTAAGCGGGTTGCATCAGCCTTGTCCCATTTTCTCAACTGGATATAAAGGAGGGCAGTCAGTAGGCCTCACCCTTCGAGCCCACTCCAGTTTCATAGAGAAAACTCCAGGCCTTGGTGTGCTTTCCTGTGGTAAGGAAACTGCTTTCATTCCTTAGGTGGCACTTTGGGTCAGAACTGCCCTTCCCCAAGGATTCTGGGATGTGCAGCCCGATTAGCTGAGATCAGCCCTGTCTCCTTCATGGATGAAACCAACTGGGCAAAGAGCCGTTCTAGGCTAGGGACCATCGTTCCTTTCCCTAGTCTACACAGAAACAGCACTCTGAAGGAGGCAAGCTGCTGGCGTGTGATTGCAAAATCTCCTATTCTGTAGAGAAACATTTCGTTGTAAGCGGGTTGCATCAGCCTTGCCAAATTTTCTCAACTGGCTATAAAGGAGGGCAGGCATTTAGCAGATTTACTTGAGACCCTGCTTCCCAGGCTGTAAATTTGTTTTCATTCCTTAGGTGGCACATTGGCTCAGGAGTGCCTACACCAAGAATTCAGGGATGTGCAGCCCGATTAGTTGAAATCAGCCCTTCTGGTTCTCTCGTGGATGAAATCATATGGGCAAAGAGCCGTTCTAAGCTGGGGACCATGGTGTCTTTCCCTAATCTACACTGAAACAGAACTCTGAGGGAGACGAGCTGCTGGCATTTGGTAGCACAATCTCCTATTCTGAAGAGAAACATTTCGTTGTAAGCGAGTTGCATCAGCCTTGCCACATTTTCTCAACTGGCTATAAAGGAGGGAAGTCAGTAGGCCTCACCCTTCCAGCCCACTCCAATTTCATAGAGAAAACAACAGGCTTCCGTGTGCTTCCTGTGGTAGGAAATTTGCTTTCATTCCTTAGGTGGCCCTTTGGCTCAGAACAGCCCTCCCAGAAGGATTCAGTGATTTGCAGCCCGATTAGTTGTGATCAGCCCTTCTGGCTCTTTCATGGATGAAACCAACTGGGCAAAGAACCATTCTAAGCTGGGGACCATGCTTTCTTTCCCTAGTCTACACAGAAACAGCAGTCTGAGTGAGACGAGCTGCTGGCGTTTGGTAGCGAAATCTCCTATTCTGAAGAGAAACATTTCGTTGTAAGAGGGTTGCATCAGCCTCGTCCCATTTTCTCAACTGGATATAAAGAGGGCAGTCAGTAGGCATCAACCTTCAAGCCCACTCCAGTTTCATAGAGAAAACTCCAGGCCTTGGTGTGCTTTCCTGTTGCAAGGAAACTGCTTTCCTTCCTTAGGTGGCACTTTGACTCAGAACTGCCCTACCCCAAGGATTCTTGGATATGCAGCCCGATTAGTTGAGATCAGCCCTTCTGGTTCTCTCATGGACGAAAAAATCTGGGCAAGGAGCCGTTCTAATCTGGGGACCATGCTGTCTTTCCCTAGTCTACAGAGAAACAGCATTTTGAGGGAGACAAGCTGCTGGCTTTTGGTAGCATAATCTCCTATTCTGAAGAGAAACATTTCGTTGTAAGCGGGTTGCCTCAGCCTTGCCACATTTTCTCAACTGGATATAAAGGAGGGCTGTCAGTAGGCGTCACCCTTCAAGCCCACTCCAATTTCATAGAGAAAACTCCAGGCCTCAGTGTGCTTTCCTGAGGCAAGGGAACTGCTTTCATTCCTTAGGTGGCACCTTGGCTCAGAATTGCCCTACCACAATGTTTCAGGGATGTGCAGCCCGAGTAGTTGAGATCAGCCCTTCTGGTTCTCTCATGGATTAAACCATCTGTGCAAAGAGCCGTTGTACCCTGGGGACCATGGTGTCTTTCCCTAGTCCTCACAGAAACAGCACTCTGAGGGAGACGAGCTGCTGGCGTTTGGTAGCACAATCTCCTATTCTGCAGAGAAACGTTTCGTTGTAAGCGGGTTGCATCAGCCTTGTCACATTTCCTCAACTGGCTATAAAGGAGGGCAGTCAGTAGGCCTCAGCCTTCAAGCCCACTCCAATTTCATAGAGAAAACAACAGGCCTCGGTGTGCTTTCCTGTGGCAGGAAATTTTCTTTCATTCCCTAGGTGGCCCTTTGGCTCAGAACAGACCTCCCAGAAGGATTCAGGGATGTGCAGCCCAATTAGTTGTGATCAGCCCTTCTGGCTCTTTCATGGATGAAACCAACTGGGCAAAGAGCCATTCTAAGCTGGGGACCATGCAGTCTTTCCCTAGTCTACACAGAAACAGCAGTCTGAGTGAGACGAGCTGCTGGCGTTTAGTAGCGAAATCTCCTATCCTGAAGAGAAACATATCCTTGTAAGCCGGTTGCATCAGCCTTGTCCCATTTTCTCAACTGGATATAAAGTAGGGCAGTCAGTAGGCCTCACCCTTCGAGCCCTCTCCAGTTTCATAGAGAAAACTCCAGGCCTTGGTGTGCTTTCCTGTGGTAAGGAAACTGCTTTCATTCCTTAGGTGGCACTTTGGCTCAGAACTGCCCTACCCCAAGGATTCAGGGATGTGGAGCCTGATTAGTTGAGATCAGCCCTGGCTCTTTCATGGATGAAACCACCTGGGAAAATAGCTGTTCTAAGCTGGGAACCATGGTGTCTCTCCCTAGTCTACACAGAAACAGCACTCTGAGGGAGACGAGCTGCAGGCTTTTTTTAGCAAAATCTCCTATTCTGAAGAGAAACATTTCATTGTAAGTGGGTTGAATCAGCCTTGTCCCATTTTCTCAACTGGATATAAAGGAGGGGAGTCAGTAGGCCTAACCCTTCGAGCCCACTCCAGTTTCATAGAGAAAACTCCAGGCCTTGGTGTGCTTTCCTGTGGTAAGGAAACTGTTTTCATTCCTTAGGTGGCACTTTGGCTCAGAACTGCCCTACCCCAAGGATTCAGGAATGTGCAGCCTGATTAGTTGAGATCAGCCCTGGCTCTTTCATGGATGAAAACAACTGGGAAAAGAGCTGTTTTACGTTGGAACCATGGTGTCTTTCCCTAGTCTACACAGAAACAGCACTCTGAGGGAGACGAGCTGCAGGAGTTTGGTAGCAAAATCTCCTAATCTGAAGAGAAACATTTCGTTGTATGCGGGTTGCCTCAGCCTTGCCACATTTTCTCAACTGGCTATAAAGGAGGGCAGAAAGTTGGCAGACTTACTTGAGTCCCTCCTTCCCAGGCTGGAAACTTTGCTTTCTTTCCTTAGGTTGCACTTCGGCTCAGAGCTGCACTACCCCAAGGATTCAGGGATGTGCAGCCCGATTAGTTGAGATCAGCCATTATGGCTCTTTCATGGATGAAACCAACTGGACAAAGAGCCGTTCTAAGCTGGGGACCATCGTGTCTTTCCCTAGTCTACCCAGAAACAGCACTCTGAGGGAGACGAGGTGCTGGCGTTTGGTAGCACAACCTCCTATTCTGAAGAGAAAGATTTCTTTGTAAGCGGGTTGCTTCAGCCTTCCCACATTTCCTCACCTGGATATAAAGGAGGGCAGTCAGTAGGCCTAACCCTTCGAGCTCACTCCAATTTCATAGAGAAAACTCCAGGCCTCGGTGTGCTTTCCTGTGGCAGGAAATTTGCTTTCATTCCTTAGTTGGCCCTGTGGCTCAGAACAGACCTCCCAGAAGGATTCAGGGATGTGCAACCCAATTAGTTGTGATCAGCCCTTCTGGCTCTTTAATGGATGAAACCAACTGGGCAAAGAGCCATTCTAAGCTGGGGATCATGCTGTCTTTCCCTAGTCTACAGAGAAACAGCAGTCTGAGTGAGACGAGCTGCTGGCGTTTAGTAGCAAAATCTCCTATTCTGAAGAGAAACATTTCATTGTAAGCGGGTTGCATCAGCCTTGTCCCATTTTCTCAACTGGATATAAAGGAGGGCAGTCAGTAGGCCTCACCCTTCGAGCCCACTCCAGTTTCATAGAGAAAACTCCAGGCCTTGGTGTGCTTTCCTGTGGTAAGGAAACTGCTTTCATTCCTTAGGTGGCACTTTGGGTCAGAACTGCCCTTCCCCAAGGATTCTGGGATGTGCAGCCCGATTAGCTGAGATCAGCCCTGGCTCTTTCATGGATGAAACCAACTGGGAAAAGAGCCGTTCTAGGCTGGGGACCATCGCGCCTTTCCCTAGTCTACACAGAAACAGCACTCTGAGGGAGGCAAGCTGCTGGCGTGTGATTGCAAAATCTCCTATTCTGAAGAGAAACATTTCGTTGTAAGCGGGTTGCATCAGCCTTGCCACATTTTCTCAACTGGATATAAAGGAGGGCTGTCAGTAGGCGTCACCCTTCAAGCCCACTCCAATTTCATAGAGAAAACTCCAGGCCTCAGTGTGCTTTCCTGTGGTAAGGAAACTGCTTTCATTCCTTAGGTGGCACTTTGGCTCAGAACTGCCCTACCTCAAGGATTCAGGGATGTGCAGGCTGATTAGTTGAGATCAGCCCTGGCTCTTTCATGGATGAAACCACCTGGGAAAAGAGCTGTTCTAAGCTGGGAACCAAGGTGTCTTTCCCTAGTCTACACAGAAACAGCACTCTGAGGGAGACGAGCTGCAGGCTTTTGGTAGCAAAATCTCCTATTCTGAAGAGAGACATTTCGTTGTAAGCGTGTTGTATCAGTCTTGCCACATTTCTTCAACTGGCTACAAAGGAGGGCTGTCAGTAGGCTTCACCCTTCAAGCCCACTCCAATTTCATAGAGAAAACAACAGACCTCCTTGTGCTTTCCTGTGGCAGGAAATTTGCTTTCTTTCCTTAGGTGGCCCTTTGGATCACAACAGAGCTCCCAGAAAGATTCAGGGATGTGCAGCCCAATTAGTTGTGATCAGCCCTTCTGGCTCTTTCATGGATGAAACCAACTGGGCAAAGAGCCATTCTAAGCTGGGGACCATCGTGCCTTTCCCTAGTCTACACAGAAACAGCACTCTGAGGGAAACGAGCTGCTGGCATTTGATAGCAAAATCTCCTATTCTGAAGAGAAACATTTCGTTGTAAGCGGGTTGCTTCAGCCTTCCCACATTTCCTCACCTGGATATAAAGGAGGGCAGTCAGTAGGCCTCACCCTTGAAGCCCACTCCAATTTCATAGAGAAAACTCCAGGCCTCGGTGTGCTTTCCTGTGGCAGGAAATTTGCTTTCATTCCTTAGTTGGCCCTGTGGCTCAGAACAGACCTCCCAGAAGGATTCAGGGATGTGCAACCCAATTAGTTGTGATCAGCCCTTCTGGCTCTTTCATGGATGAAACCAACTGGGCAAAGAGCCATTCTAAGCTGGGGACCATGCTGTCTTTCCCTAGTCTACACAGAAACAGCAGTCTGAGTGAGATGAGCTGCTGGCGTTTAGTAGCAAAATCTCCTATTCTGAAGAGAAACATTTCGTTGTAAGCGGGTTGCATCAGCCTTGTCCCACTTTCTCAACTGGATATAAAGGAGGGCAGTCAGTAGGCCTTACCCTTCGAGCCCACTCCAGTTTCATAGAGAAAACTCCAGGCCTTGGTGTGCTTTCCTGTGGTAAGGAAACTGCTTTCATTCCTTAGGTGGGACTTTTGCTCAGAACTGCCCTTCCCCAAGGATTCTGGGATGTGCAGCCCGATTAGCTGAGATCAGCCCTGGCTCTTTCATGGATGAAACCAACTGGGTAAAGAGCGGTTCTAGGCTAGGGACCATCGTGCCTTTCCCTAGTCTACACAGAAACAGCATTCTGAGGGAGAGGAGCTGCTGGCGTTTGGTAGCACAATCTCCTATTCTGAAGAGAAATATTTCGTTGTAAGCGGGTTGCATCAGCCTTGCCACCTTTTCTCAACCGGCTATAAAGGAGGGCAGGCATTTAGCAGACTTACTTGAGACCCTGCTTCCCAGGCTGTAAATTTGCTTTCATTCTTAGGTGGCACATTGGCTCAGGAGTGCCTACACCAAGAATTCAGGGATGTGCAGCCCGATTAGTTGAAATCAGCCCTTCTGGTTCTCTCGTGGATGAAATCATATGGGCAAAGAGCCGTTCTAAGCTGGGACCATGGTGTCTTTCCCTAATCTACACTGAAACAGAACTCTGAGGGAGACGAGCTGCTGGCATTTGGTAGCAAAATCTCCTATTCTGAAGAGAAACATTTCGTTGTAAGCGAGTTGCATCAGCCTTGACACATTTCCTCAATTGGCTATAAAGGAGGGAAGTCAGTAGGCCTCACCCTTCCAGCCCACTCCAGTTTCATAGAGAAAACAACAGGCTTCCGTGTGCTTCCTGTGGTAGGAAATTTGCTTTCATTCCTTAGGTGGCCCTTTGGCTCAGAACAGCCCTCCCAGAAGGATTCAGTGATTTGCAGCCCGATTAGTTGTGATCAGCCCTTCTGGCTCTTTCATGGATGAAACCAACTGGGCAAAGAACCATTCTAAGCTGGGGACCATTCTGTCTTTCCCTAGTCTACACAGAAACAGCAGTCTGAGTGAGACGAGCTGCTGGCGTTTGGTAGCGAAATCTCCTATTCTGAAGAGAAACTTTTCGTTGTAAGAGGGTTACAGCAGCCTCTTCCCATTTTCTCAACTGGATATAAAGAGGGCAGTCAGTAGGCATCAACCTTCAAGCCCACTCCAGTTTCATAGAGAAAACTCCAGGCCTTGGTGTGCTTTCCTGTTGCAAGGAAACTGCTTTCCTTCCTTAGGTGGCACTTTGACTCAGAACTGCCCTACCCCAAGGATTCTTGGATATGCAGCCCGATTAGTTGAGATCAGCCCTTCTGGTTCTCTCATGGACGAAAAAATCTGGGCAAGGAGCCGTTCTAATCTGGGGACCATGCTGTCTTTCCCTAGTCTACACAGAAACAGCATTTTGAGGGAGACAAGCTGCTGGCTTTTTGTAGCATAATCTCCTATTCTAAAGAGAAACATTTCGTTGTAAGCGGGTTGCCTCAGCCTTGCCACATTTTCTCAACTGGATATAAAGGAGGGCTGTCAGTAGTCGTCACCCTTCAAGCCCACTCCAATTTCATAGAGAAAACTCCAGGCCTCAGTGTGCTTTCCTGTGGCAAGGGAACTGCTTTCATTCCTTAGGTGGCACCTTGGCTCAGAATTGCCCTACCCCAATGTTTCAGGGATGTGCAGCCCGAGTAGTTGAGATCAGCCCTTCTGGTTCTGTCATGGATGAAACCATCTGTGCAAAGAGCCGTTGTACCCTGGGGACCATGGTGTCTTTCCCTAGTCCTCACAGAAACAGCACTCTGAGGGAGACGATCTGCTGGCGTTTGGTAGCACAATCTCCTATTCTACAGAGAAACGTTTCGTTGTAAGCGGGTTGCATCAGCCTTGTCACATTTCCTCAACTGGCTATAAAGGAGGGCAGTCAGTAGGCCTCAGCCTTCAAGCCCACTCCAATTTCATAGAGAAAACAACAGGCCTCGGTGTGCTTTCCTGTGGCAGGAAATTTTCTTTCATTCCTTAGGTGGCCCTTTGGCTCAGAACAGACCTCCCAGAAGGATTCAGGGATGTGCATCCCAATTAGTTGTGATCAGCCCTTCTGGCTCTTTCATGGATGAAACCAACTGGGCAAAGAGCCATTCTAAGCTGGGGACCATGCAGTCTTTCCCTAGTCTACACAGAAACAGCAGTCTGAGTGAGACGAGCTGCTGGCGTTTAGTAGCGAAATCTCCTATTCTGAAGAGAAACATATCCTTGTAAGCCGGTTGCATCAGCCTTGTCCCATTTTCTCAACTGGATATAAAGTAGGGCAGTCAGTAGGCCTCACCCTTCGAGCCCTCTCCAGTTTCATAGAGAAAACTCCAGGCCTTGGTGTGCTTTCCTGTGGTAAGGAAACTGCTTTCATTCCTTAGGTGGCACTTTGGCTCAGAACTGCCCTACCCCAAGGATTCAGGGATGTGGAGCCTGATTAGTTGAGATCAGCCCTGGCTCTTTCATGGATGAAACCACCTGGGAAAAGAGCTGTTCTAAGCTGGGAACCATGGTGTCTTTCCCTAGTCTACACAGAAACAGCACTCTGAGGGAGACGAGCTGCAGGAGTTTGGTAGCAAAATCTCCTAATCTGAAGAGAAACATTTCGTTGTATGCGGGTTGCCTCAGCCTTGCCACATTTTCTCAACTGGCTATAAAGGAGGGCAGTCAGTTGGCAGACTTACTTGAGTCCCTCCTTCCCAGGCTGGAAACTTTGCTTTCTTTCCTTAGGTTGCACTTCGGCTCAGAGCTGCACTACCCCAAGGATTCAGGGATGTGCAGCCCGATTAGTTGAGATCAGCCCTTCTGGCTCTTTCATGGATGAAACCAACAGGGAAAAGAGTCTTTCTAAGTTAGGAACCATGGTGTCTTTCCCTAGTCTACACAGAAACAGCAGTCTGAGTGAGACGAGCTGCTGGCGTTTGGTAGCAAAATTTCCTATTCTGAAGAGAAACATTTCGTTGTAAACGTGTTGCATCAGCTTTGCCACATTTTTTCAACTGGCTATAAAGGAGGGCAGTCATTTAGCAGACTTACTCTAGACCCAGCTTCCCAGGCTGGAAACTTTGCTTTCATTCCTTAGGTGGCACAGTAGCTGACGAATGGCCTACCCCAAGGATTCAGTGATGTGCAGCCCCATTAGTTGAGATCAGCCCTTCTGACTCTTTCATGGATGAAACCAACTGGGCAAAGAGCCGTTCTAAGCTGGGGACCATCGTGTCTTTCACTAGTCTACACAGAAACAGCACTCTGAGGGAAACGAACTGCTGGAGTTTGACAGCAAAATCTCCTAATCTGAAGAGAAACATTTCGTTGTATGCAGGTTGCCTCAGCCTTGCCACATTTTCTCAACTGGCTATAAAGGAGGGCAGTCAGTAGGCCTCACCCTTCGAGGCCACTCCAGTTTCATAGAGAAAACTCCAGGCCTTGGTGTGCTTTCCTGTGGTAAGGAAACTGCTTTCCTTCCTTAGGTGGCACTTTGGCTCAGAACGGCCCTACCCCAAGGATTCAGGGATGTGCAGCCTGCTTAGTTGAGATCAGCCCTGGCTCTTTCATGGATGAAATCAACTGGGAAAAGAGCTGTTCTAAGCTGGGAACCATGGTGTCTTTCCCTAGTCTACACAGAAACAGCACTCTGAGGGAGACTAGCTGCAAGCGTTTGGTAGCAAAATCTCCTATTCTGAAGAGAAACATTTCGTTGTAAGCGGGTTGCATCAACCTTGCCACATTTTCTCAACTGGCTATAAAGGCGGGCAGGCATTTAGCAAACTTACTTGAGACCCTGCTTCCCAGGCTGTAAATTTGCTTTCATTCCTTAGGTGGCACATGGGCTCAGGAGTGCCTACCCCAAGGATTCAGGGATGTGCAGCCCGATTAGTTGAGATCAGCCCTTCTTGTTCTCTCATGGATGAAATCATATGGGCAAAGAGCCGTTCTAAGCTGGGGACCAAGGTGTCTTTCCTTAGTCTACACAGGAACAGCACTCTGAGGGAGACGAGCTGCTGGCGTTTGGTAGCAAAATCTCCTATTCTGAAGAGAAACATTTCGATGTAAGCGGGTAGCATCAGCCTGGCCACATTTTTTCAACTAGTTATAAAGGAGGGCAGTCAGTTGGCAGACTTACTTGAGTCCCTGATTCCCAGAGTGGAAACTTTGCTTTCTTTCCTTAGGTTGCACTTCGGCTCAGAACTGCCCTACCCCAAGGATTCAGGGATGTGCAGCCCGATTAGTTGTGATCAGCCCTTCTGGCTCTTTCATGGATGAAACCAACTGGGCAAAGAGCCATTCTATGCTGGGGACCATGCAGTCTTTCCCTAGTCTACAGAGAAATAGCAGTCTGAGTGAGACGAGCTGCTGGCGTTTAGTAGCGAAATCTCCTATTCTGAAGAGAAACATTTCATTGTAAGCCGGTTGCATCAGCCTTGTCCCATTTTCTCAACTGGATATAAAGTAGGGCAGTCAGTAGGCCTCACCCTTCGAGCCATCTCCAGTTTCATAGAGAAAACTCCAGGCCTTGGTGTGCTTTCCTGTGGTAAGGAAACTGCTTTCATTCCTTAGGTGGCACTTTTGCTCAGAACTGCCCTTCCTCAAGGATTCAGGGATGTGCAGGCTGATTAGTTGAGATCAGCCCTGGCTCTTTCATGGATGAAACCACCTGGGAAAAGAGCTGTTCTAAGCTGGGAACCAAGGTGTCTTTCCCTAGTCTACACAGAAACAGCACTCTGAGGGAGACGAGCTGCAGGCTTTTGGTAGCAAAATCTCCTATTCTGAAGAGAAACATTTCGTTGTAAGCGAGTTGCATCAGCCTTGCCACATTTTCTCAACTGGCTATAAAGGAGGGCAGTCATTTAGCAGACTTACTTGAGACCCTGCTTCCCAGGGTGGAATCTTTGCTTTCATTCTTTAGGTGGCACATTGCCTCAGGACTGCCCTACCCCAAGTATTCAGGGATTTGCAGCCCGATTAGTTGAGATTAGACCATCTGGCTTTTTTATGGATGAAACCAACTGGGCAAAGAGCCGTTCTAAGCTGGGGAGCATGGTGTATTTCCCTAGTCTACACAGAAACAGCATTCTGAGGGAGACGAGCTGTTGCCGTTTGGTAGCAAAATCTCCTATTCTGAAGAGAAACATTTCATTGTAAGCGGCATGCATCAGCCTTGACACATTTCCTCAATTGGCTATAAAGGAGGGAAGTCAGTAGGCCTCACCCTTCCAGCCCACTCCAATTTCATAGAGAAAACAACAGGCCTCGGTGTGCTTTTCTGTGGCAGGAAATTTTCTTTCATTCCTTAGGTGGCCCTTTGGCTCAGAACAGACCTCCCAGAAGGATTCAGGGATGTGCATCCCAATTAGTTGTGATCAGCCCTTCTGGCTCTTTCATGGATGAAACCAACTGGGCAAAGAGCCATTCTAAGCTGGGGACCATGCAGTCTTTCCCTAGTCTACACAGAAACAGCAGTCTGAGTGAGACGAGCTGCTGGCGTTTAGTAGCGAAATCTCCTATTCTGAAGAGAAACATATCCTTGTAAGCCGGTTGCATCAGCCTTGTCCCATTTTCTCAACTGGATATAAAGTAGGGCAGTCAGTAGGCCTCACCCTTCGAGCCCTCTCCAGTTTCATAGAGAAAACTCCAGGCCTTGGTGTGCTTTCCTGTGGTAAGGAATCTGCTTTCATTCCATAGGTGGCACTTTGGCTCAGAACTGCCCTACCCCAAGGATTCAGGGATGTGGAGCCTGATTAGTTGAGATCAGCCCTGGCTCTTTCATGGATGAAACCACCTGGGAAAAGAGCTGTTCTAAGCTGGGAACCATGGTGTCTTTCCCTAGTCTACACAGAAACAGCACTCTGAGGGAGACGAGCTGCAGGCTTTTGGTAGCAAAATCTCCTATTCTGAAGAGAAACATTTCATTGTAAGTGGCTTGAATCAGCCTTGTCCCATTTTCTCAACTGGATATAAAGGAGGGCAGTCAGTAGGCCTAACCCTTCGAGCTCACTCCAGTTTCATAGAGAAAACTCCAGGCCTTGGTGTGCTTTCCTGTGGTAAGGAAACTGTTTTCATTCCTTAGGTGGCACTTTGGCTCAGAACTTCCCTACCCCAAGGATTCAGGAATGTGCAGCCTGATTAGTTGAGATCAGCCCTGGCTCTTTCATGGATGAAAACAACTGGGAAAAGAGATGTTTTACGTTGGAACCATGGTGTCTTTCCCTAGTCTACACAGAAACAGCACTCTGAGGGAGACGAGCTGCAGTAGTTTGGTAGCAAAATCTCCTAATCTGAAGAGAAACATTTCGTTGTATGCGGGTTGCCTCAGCCTTGCCACATTTTCTCAACTGGCTATAAAGGAGGGCAGTCAGTTGGCAGACTTACTTGAGTCCCTCCTTCCCAGGCTGGAAACTTTGCTTTCTTTCCTTAGGTTGCACTTCGTCTCAGAGCTGCACTACCCCAAGGATTCAGGGATGTGCAGCCCGATTAGTTGAGATCAGCCCTTCTGGCTCTTTCATGGATGAAACCAACTGGGAAAAGAGTCTTTCTAAGTTAGGAACCATGGTGTCTTTCCCTAGTCTACACAGAAACAGCAGTCTGAGTGAGACGAGCTGCTGGCGTTTGGTAGCAAAATTTCCTATTCTGAAGAGAAACATTTCGTTGTAAGCGTGTTGCATCAGCTTTGCCACATTTTTTCAACTGGCTATAAAGGAGGGCAGTCATTTAGCAGACTTACTCTAGACCCAGCTTCCCAGGCTAGAAACTTTGCTTTCATTCCTTAGGTGGCACAGTAGCTGACGAATGGCCTACCCCAAGGATTCAGTGATGTGCAGCCCCATTAGTTGAGATCAGCCCTTCTGACTCTTTCATGGATGAAACCAACTGGGCAAAGAGCCGTTCTAAGCTGGGGACCATCGTGTCTTTCACTAGTCTACACAGAAACAGCACTCTGAGGGAAACGAACTGCTGGAGTTTGACAGCAAAATCTCCTAATCTGAAGAGAAACATTTCGTTGTATGCAGGTTGCCTCAGCCTTGCCACATTTTCTCAACTGGCTATAAAGGAGGGCAGTCAGTAGGCCTCACCCTTCGAGGCCACTCCAGTTTCATAGAGAAAACTCCAGGCCTTGGTGTGCTTTCCTGTGGTAAGGAAACTGCTTTCCTTCCTTAGGTGGCACTTTGGCTCAGAACGGCCCTACCCCAAGGATTCAGGGATGTGCAGCCTGCTTAGTTGAGATCAGCCCTGGCTCTTTCATGGATGAAATCAACTGGGAAAAGAGCTGTTCTAAGCTGGGAACCATGGTGTCTTTCCCTAGTCTACACAGAAACAGCACTCTGAGGGAGACTAGCTGCAAGCGTTTGGTAGCAAAATCTCCTATTCTGAAGAGAAACATTTCGTTGTAAGCGGGTTGCATCAACCTTGCCACATTTTCTCAACTGGCTATAAAGGCGGGCAGGCATTTAGCAAACTTACTTGAGACCCTGCTTCCCAGGCTGTAAATTTGCTTTCATTCCTTAGGTGGCACATGGGCTCAGGAGTGCCTACCCCAAGGATTCAGGGATGTGCAGCCCGATTAGTTGAGATCAGCCCTTCTGGTTCTCTCATGGATGAAATCATATGGGCAAAGAGCCGTTCTAAGCTGGGGACCAAGGTGTCTTTCCTTAGTCTACACAGGAACAGCACTCTGAGGGAGACGAGCTGCCGGCGTTTGGTAGCAAAATCTCCTATTCTGAAGAGAAACATTTCGATGTAAGCGGGTAGCATCAGCCTGGCCACATTTTTTCAACTAGTTATAAAGGAGGGCAGTCAGTTGGCAGACTTACTTGAGTCCCTGATTCCCAGAGTGGAAACTTTGCTTTCTTTCCTTAGGTTGCACTTCGGCTCAGAACTGCCCTACCCCAAGGATTCAGGGATGTGCAGCCCGATTAGTTGTGATCAGCCCTTCTGGCTCTTTCATGGATGAAACCAACTGGGCAAAGAGCCATTCTATGCTGGGGACCATGCAGTCTTTCCCTAGTCTACAGAGAAATAGCAGTCTGAGTGAGACGAGCTGCTGGCGTTTAGTAGCGAAATCTCCTATTCTGAAGAGAAACATTTCATTGTAAGCCGGTGGCATCAGCCTTGTCCCATTTTCTCAACTGGATATAAAGTAGGGCAGTCAGTAGGCCTCACCCTTCGAGCCATCTCCAGTTTCATAGAGAAAACTCCAGGCCTTGGTGTGCTTTCCTGTGGTAAGGAAACTGCTTTCATTCCTTAGGTGGCACTTTGGCTCAGAACTGCCCTTCCTCAAGGATTCAGGGATGTGCAGGCTGATTAGTTGAGATCAGCCCTGGCTCTTTCATGGATGAAACCACCTGGGAAAAGAGCTGTTCTAAGCTGGGAACCAAGGTGTCTTTCCCTAGTCTACACAGAAACAGCACTCTGAGGGAGACGAGCTGCAGGCTTTTGGTAGCAAAATCTCCTATTCTGAAGAGAAACATTTCGTTGTAAGCGTGTTGTATCAGTCTTGCCACATTTCCTCAACTGGCTACAAAGGAGGGCTGTCAGTAGGCTTCACCCTTCAAGCCCACTCCAATTTCATAGAGAAAACAACAGACCTCCTTGTGCTTTCCTGTGGCAGGAAATTTGCTTTCTTTCCTTAGGTGGCCCTTTGGATCACAACAGGGCTCCCAGAAAGATTCAGGGATGTGCAGCCCAATTAGTTGTGATCAGCCCTTCTGGCTCTTGCATGGATGAAACCAACTGGGCAAAGAGCCATTCTAAGCTGGGGACCATCGTGCCTTTCCCTAGTCTACACAGAAACAGCACTCTGAGGGAAACGAGCTGCTGGCATTTGATAGCAAAATCTCCTATTCTGAAGAGAAACATTTCGTTGTAAGCGGGTTGCTTCAGCCTTCCCACATTTCCTCACCTGGATATAAAGGAGGGCAGTCAGTAGGCCTCACCCTTGAAGCCCACTCCAATTTCATAGAGAAAACTCCAGGCCTCGGTGTGCTTTCCTGTGGCAGGAAATTTGCTTTCATTCCTTAGTTGGCCCTGTGGCTCAGAACAGACCTCCCAGAAGGATTCAGGGATGTGCAACCCAATTAGTTGTGATCAGCCCTTCTGGCTCTTTCATGGATGAAACCAACTGGGCAAAGAGCCATTCTAAGCTGGGGACCATGCTGTCTTTCCCTAGTCTACACAGAAACAGCAGTCTGAGTGAGACGAGCTGCTGGCGTTTAGTAGCAAAATCTCCTATTCTGAAGAGAAACATTTCATTGTAAGCGGGTTGCATCAGCCTTGTCCCATTTTCTCAACTGGATATAAAGGAGGGCAGTCAGTAGGCCTCACCCTTCGAGCCCACTCCAGTTTCATAGAGAAAACTCCAGGCCTTGGTGTGCTTTCCTGTGGTAAGGAAACTGCTTTCATTCCTTAGGTGGCACTTTGGGTAAGAACTGCCCTTCCCCAAGGATTCTGGGATGTGCAGCCCGATTAGCTGAGATCAGCCCTGTCTCCTTCATGGATGAAACCAACTGGGCAAAGAGCCGTTCTAGGCTAGGGACCATCGTTCCTTTCCCTAGTCTACACAGAAACAGCACTCTGAAGGAGGTAAGCTGCTGGCGTGTGATTGCAAAATCTCCTATTCTGAAGAGAAACATTTCGTTGTAAGCGGGTTGCATCAGCCTTGCCAAATTTTCTCAACTGGCTATAAAGGAGGGCAGGCATTTAGCAGATTTACTTGAGACCCTGCTTCCCAGGCTGTAAATTTGCTTTCATTCCTTAGGTGGCACATTGGCTCAGGAGTGCCTACACCAAGAATTCAGGGATGTGCAGCCCGATTAGTTGAAATCAGCCCTTCTGGTTCTCTCGTGGATGAAATCATATGGGCAAAGAGCCGTTCTAAGCTGGGGACCATGCTGTCTTTCCCTAGTCTACACAGAAAGAGCAGTCTGAGTGAGACGAGCTGCTGGCGTTTGGTAGCGAAACCTCCTATTCTGAAGAGAAACATTTCGTTGTAAGAGGGTTGCATCAGCCTCGTCCCATTTTCTCAACTGGATATAAAGAGGGCAGTCAGTAGGCATCAACCTTCAAGCCCACTCCAGTTTTATAGAGAAAACTCCAGGCCTTGCTGTGCTTTCCTGTGGCAAGGAAACTGCTTTCCTTCCTTAGGTGGCACTTTGACTCAGAACTGCCCTACCCCAAGGATTCTTGGATATGCAGCCCGATTAGTTGAGATCAGCCCTTCTGTTTCTCTCATGGACGAAAAAATCTGGGCAAGGAGCCGTTCTAATCTGGGGACCATGAGGTTTTTCCCTAGTCTACACAGAAACAGCATTCTGTGGGAGACGGGCTGCTGGCGTTTGGTAGCATAATCTCCTATTCTGAAGAGAAACATTTCGTTGTAAGCGGGTTGCACCAGCCTTGCCACATTTTCTCAACTGGCTATAAAGGAGGGCAGGCATTTAGCAGACTTACTTGAGACCCTGCTTCCCAGGCTGTAAATTTGCTTTCATTCTTAGGTGGCACATTGGCTCAGGAGTGCCTACCCCAAGGATTCAGGGATGTGCAGCCCGATTATTTGAGATCAGACATTCTGGTTCTCTAATGGATGAAACCATCTGGGCAAAGAGCCGTTCTAAGATGGGGACCATGGTGTCTTTCCCTAGTCTACACAGAAACAGCACTCTGAGGGAAACGAGCTGCTGGCGTTTGGTAGCAAAATCTCCTATTCTGAAGAGAAACATTTCGTTGTAAGCGGGTTGCATCAGCCTTGTCCCATTTTCTTAACTGGATATAAAGGAGGGCAGTCAGTAGGCCTCACCCTTCGAGCCCACTCCAGTTTCATAGAGAAAACTCCAGGCCTTGGTGTGCTTTCCTGTGGTAAGGAAACTGCTTTCATTCCTTAGGTGGCACTTTGGCTCTGAACTGCCCTACCCCAAGGATTCAGGAATGCGCAGCCTGATTAGTTGAGATCAGCCCTGGCTCTTTCATGGATGAAAACAACTGGGAAAAGAGCTGTTCTACGTTGGAACCATGGTGTCTTTCCCTAGTCTACACAGAAACAGCACTCTGAGGGAGACGAGCTGCAGGAGTTTGGTAGCAAAATCTCCTAATCTGAAGAGAAACATTTCGTTGTATGCGGGTTGCCTCAGCCTTGCCACATTTTCTCAACTGGCTATAAAGGAGGGCAGTCAGTTGGCAGACTTACTTGAGTCCCTCCTTCCCAGGCTGGAAACTTTGCTTTCTTTCCTTAGGTTGCACTTCGGCTCAGAGCTGCACTACCCCAAGGATTCAGGGATGTGCAGCCCGATTAGTTGAGATCAGCCCTTCTGGCTCTTTCATGGATGAAACCAACAGGGAAAAGAGTCTTTCTAAGTTAGGAACCATGGTGTCTTTCCCTAGTCTACACAGAAACAGCAGTCTGAGTGAGACGAGCTGCTGGCGTTTGGTAGCAAAATTTCCTATTCTGAAGAGAAACATTTCGTTGTAAGCGTGTTGCATCAGCTTTGCCACATTTTTTCAACTGGCTATAAAGGAGGGCAGTCATTTAGCAGACTTACTCTAGACCCAGCTTCCCAGGCTGGAAACTTTGCTTTCATTCCTTAGGTGGCACAGTAGCTGACGAATGGCCTACCCCAAGGATTCAGTGATGTGCAGCCCCATTAGTTGAGATCAGCCCTTCTGACTCTTTCATGGATGAAACCAACTGGGCAAAGAGCCGTTCTAAGCTGGGGACCATCGTGTCTTTCACTAGTCTACACAGAAACAGCACTCTGAGGGAGACGAGCTGCTGGAGTTTGACAGCAAAATCTCCTAATCTGAAGAGAAACATTTCGTTGTATGCAGGTTGCCTCAGCCTTGCCACATTTTCTCAACTGGCTATAAAGGAGGGCAGTCAGTAGGCCTCACCCTTCGAGGCCACTCCAGTTTCATAGAGAAAACTCCAGGCCTTGGTGTGCTTTCCTGTGGTAAGGAAACTGCTTTCATTCCTTAGGTGGCACTTTGGCTCAGAACTGCCCTACCCCAAGGATTCAGGAAGTGCAGCCTGCTTAGTTGAGATCAGCCCTGGCTCTTTCATGGATGAAATCAACTGGGAAAAGAGCTGTTCTAAGCTGGGAACCATGGTGTCTTTCCCTAGTCTACACAGAAACAGCACTCTGAGGGAGACGAGCTGCAAGCGTTTGGTAGCAAAATCTCCTATTCTGAAGAGAAACATTTCGTTGTAAGCGGGTTGCATCAACCTTGCCACATTTTCTCAACTGGCTATAAAGGCGGGCAGGCATTTAGCAAACTTACTTGAGACCCTGCTTCCCAGGCTGTAAATTTGCTTTCATTCCTTAGGTGGCACATTGGCTCAGGAGTGCCTACCCCAAGGATTCAGGGATGTGCAGCCCGATTAGTTGAGATCAGCCCTTCTGGTTCTCTCATGGATGAAATCATATGGGCAAAGAGCCGTTCTAAGCTGGGGACCATGGTGTCTTTCCCTAGTCCTCACAGAAACAGCACTCTGAGGGAGACGAGCTGCTGGCGTTTGGTAGCACAATCTCCTATTCTGCAGAGAAACGTTTCGTTGTAAGCGGGTTGCATCAGCCTTGTCACATTTCCTCAACTGGCTATAAAGGAGGGCAGTCAGTAGGCCTCACCCTTCATGCCCACTCCAATTTCATAGAGAAAACAACAGGCCTCGGTGTGCTTTCCTGTGGCAGGAAATATGCTTTCATTCCTTAGGTGGCCCTTTGGCTCAGAACAGACCTCCCAGAAGGATTCAGGGATGTGCAACCCAATTAGTTGTGATCAGCCCTTCTGGCTCTTTCATGGATGAAACCAACTGGGCAAAGAGCCATTCTAAGCTGGGGACCATGCAGTCTTTCCCTAGTCTACACAGAAATAGCAGTCTGAGTGAGACGAGCTGCTGGCGTTTAGTAGCGAAATCTCCTATTCTGAAGAAAAACATTTCTTTGTAAGCCAGTTGCATCAGCCTTGTCCCATTTTCTCAACTGGATATAAAGTAGGGCAGTCAGTAGGCCTCACCCTTCGAGCCATCTCAAGTTTCATAGAGAAAACTCCAGGCCTTGGTGTGCTTTCCTGTGGTAAGGAAACTGCTTTCATTCCTTAGGTGGCACTTTTGCTCAGAACTGCCCTACCTCAAGGATTCAGGGATGTGCAGCCTGATTAGTTGAGATCAGCCCTGGCTCTTTCATGGATGAAACCACCTGGGAAAAGAGCTGTTCTAAGCTGGGAACCATGGTGTCTTTCCCTAGTCTACACAGAAACAGCACTCTGAGGGAGACGAGCTGCAGGCTTTTGGTAGCAAAATCTCCTATTCTGAAGAGAAACATTTCGTTGTAAGCGTGTTGTATCAGCCTTGCCACATTTCTTCAACTGGCTACAAAGGAGGGCTGTCAGTAGGCTTCACCCTTCAAGCCCACTCCAATTTCATAGAGAAAACAACAGACCTCCTTGTGCTTTCCTGTGGCAGGAAATTTGCTTTCTTTCCTTAGGTGGCCCTTTGGATCACAACAGAGCTCCCAGAAAGATTCAGGGATGTGCAGCCCAATTAGTGGTGATCAGCCCTTCTGGCTCTTTCATGGATGAAACCAACTGGGCAAAGAGCCATTCTAAGCTGGGGACCATCGTGCCTTTCCCTAGTCTACACAGAAACAGCACTCTGAGGGAAACGAGCTGCTGGCGTTTGATAGCAAAATCTCCTATTCTGAAGAGAAACATTTCGTTGTAAGCGGGTTGCTTCAGCCTTCCCACATTTCCTCACCTGGATATAAAGGAGGGCAGTCAGTAGGCCTCACCCTTGAAGCCCACTCCAATTTCATAGAGAAAACTCCAGGCCTCGGTGTGCTTTCCTGTGGCAGGAAATTTGCTTTCATTCCTTAGTTGGCCCTGTGGCTCAGAACAGACCTCCCAGAAGGATTCAGGTATGTGCAACCCAATTAGTTGTGATCAGCCCTTCTGGCTCTTTCATGGATGAAACCAACTGGGCAAAGAGCCATTCTAAGCCTGGGACCATGCTGTCTTTCCCTAGTCTACACAGAAACAGCAGTCTGAGTGAGACGAGCTGCTGGCGTTTAGTAGCAGAATCTCCTATTCTGAAGAGAAACATTTCATTGTAAGCGGGTTGCATCAGCCTTGTCCCATTTTCTCAACTGGATATGAAGGAGGGCAGTCAGTAGGCCTCACCCTTCGAGCCCACTCCAGTTTCATAGAGAAAACTCCAGGCCTTGGTGTGCTTTCCTGTGGTAAGGAAACTGCTTTCATTCCTTAGGTGGCACTTTGGGTCAGAACTGCCCTTCCCCAAGGATTCTGGGATGTGCAGCCCGATTAGCTGAGATCAGCCGTGTCTCCTTCATGGATGAAACCAACTGGGCAAAGAGCCGTTCTAGGCTGGGGACCATCGTGCCTTTCCCTAGTCTACAAAGAAACAGCACTCTGAAGGAGGCAAGCTGCTGGCGTGTGATTGCAAAATCTCCTATTCTGAAGAGAAACATTTCGTTGTAAGCGGGTTTAATCAGCCTTGCCACATTTTCTCAACTGGATATAAAGGAGGGCTGTCAGTAGGCGTCACCCTTCAAGCCCACTCCAATTTCATACAGAAAACTCCAGGCCTCAGTGTGCTTTCCTGTGGTAAGGAAACTGCTTTCATTCCTTAGGTGGCACTTTGGCTCAGAACTGCCCTACCCCAAGGATTCAGGGATGTACAGCCCGAGTAGTTGAGATCAGCCCTTCTGGTTCTCTCATGGATGAAACCATCTGGGCAAAGAGCCGTTCTAAGCTGGGGACCATGGTGTCTTTCCCTAGTCTACACAGAAACAGCATTCTGAGGGAGAGGAGCTGCTGGCTTTTGGTAGCACAATCTCCTATTCTGAAGAGAAATATTTCTTTGTAAGCGGGTTGCATCAGCCTTGCCACCTTTTCTCAAATGGCTATAAAGGAGGGCAGTCATTTAGCAGACTTACTTGAGACCCTGCTTCCCAGGCTGGAAACTTTGCTTTCATTCTTTAGGTGGCACATTGGATCAGGACTGCACTACCCCAAGTATTCGGGGATTTGCAGCCCGATTAGTTGAGATCAGTCCTTCTGGCTCTTTCATGGATGAAAACAACTGGGCAAAGAGCCGTTCTAAGCTAGGGCCCATCGTGTCTTTCCCTAGTCAACACAGGAACGGCACTCTGAGGGAGACGAGCTGCTGGCGTTTGATAGCAAAATCTCCTATTCTGAAGAGAAACATTTCGTTGTAAGCGGGTTGTATCAGCCTTGTCCCATTTTCTCAACTGGATATAAAGGAGGGCAGTCAGTAGGCCTCACCCTTCGAGCCCACTCCAGTTTCATAGAGAAAACTCCAGGCCTTGGTGTGCTTTCCTGTGGTAAGGAAACTGCTTTCATTCCTTAGGTGGCACTTTGGGTCAGAACTGCCCTTCCCCAAGGATTCTGGGATGTGCAGCCCGATTAGCTGAGATCAGCCCTGGCTCTTTCATGGATGAAACCAACTGGGCAAAGAGCCGTTCTAGGCTGGGGACCATCGTGCCTTTCCCTAGTCTACACAGAAACAGGACTCTGAGGGAGGCAAGCTGCTGGCGTGTGATTGCAAAATCTCCTATTCTAAAGAGAAGCATTTCGTTGTAAGCGGGTTGAATCAGCCTTGCCACATTTTCTCAACTGGATATAAAGGAGGGCTGTCAGTAGGCGTCACCCTTCAAGCCCACTCCAATTTCATAGAGAAAACTCCAGGCCTCAGTGTGCTTTCCTGTGGCAAGGAAACTGCTTTCATTCCTTAGGTGGCACTTTGGCTCAGAACTGCCCTACCCCAAGGATTCAGGGATGTACAGCCCGAGTAGTTGAGATCAGCCCTTCTGGTTCTCTCGTGGATGAAAAAATCTGGGCAAGGAGCCGTTCTGAGCTGGGGACCAAGGTGTCTTTCCCTAGTCTACACAGAAACAGCACTCTGAGGGAGACGAGCTGCTGGCGTTTGGTAGCACAATCTCCTATTCTGAAGAGAAACATTTCGTTGTAAGCGGGTTGCATCAGCCTTGCCACATTTTCTCAACTGGCTATAAAGGAGGGCAGGCATTTAGCAGACTTACTTGAGACCCTGCTTCCCATGCTTTAAATTTGCTTTCATTCCTTAGGTGGCACAGTGGCTCAGGAGTGCCTACACCAAGAATTCAGGGATGTGCAGCCCGATTAGTTGAAATCAGCCCTTCTAGTTCTCTCGTGGATGAAATCATATGGGCAAAGAGCGGTTCTAAGCTGGGGACCATGGTGTCTTTCCCTAGTCTACACTGAAACAGAACTCTGAGGGAGACGAGCTGCTGGCATTTGGTAGCACAATCTCCTATTCTGAAGAGAAACATTTCGTTGTAAGCGAGTTGCATCAGCTTTGCCACATTTTCTCAACTGGCTATAAAGGAGGGCAGTCATTTAGCAGACTTACTTGAGACCCTGCTTCCCAGGGTGGAATCTGTGCTTTCATTCTTTAGGTGGCACATTGCCTCAGGACTGCCCTACCCCAAGTATTCAGGGATTTGCAGCCCGATTAGTTGAGATTAGACCATCTGGCTTTTTTATGGATGAAACCAACTGGGCAAAGAGCCGTTCTAAGCTGGGGAGCATGGTGTATTTCCCTAGTCTACACAGAAACAGCATTCTGAGGGAGAAGAGCTGTTGCCGTTTGGTAGCAAAATCTCCTATTCTGAAGAGAAACTTTTCGTTGTAAGCGGGATGCATCAGCCTTGACACATTTCCTCAATTGGCTATAAAGGAGGGAAGTCAGTAGGCCTCACCCTTCCAGCCCACTCCAATTTCATAGAGAAAACAAAAGGCTTCCGTGTGCATCCTGTGGTAGAAATTTGCTTTCATTCCTTAGGTAGCCCTTTGGCTCAGAACAGCCCTCCCAGAAGGATTCAGTGATTTGCAGCCCGATTAGTTGTGATCAGCCCTTCTGGCTCTTTCATGGATGAAACCAACTGGGCAAAGAACCATTCTAAGCTGGGGACCATGCTGTCTTTCCCTAGTCTACACAGAAAGAGCAGTCTGAGTGAGACGAGCTGCTGGCGTTTGGTAGCGAAACCTCCTATTCTGAAGAGAAACATTTCGTTGTAAGAGGGTTGCATCAGCCTCGTCCCATTTTCTCAACTGGATATAAAGAGGGCAGTCAGTAGGCATCAACCTTCAAGCCCACTCCAGTTTTATAGAGAAAACTCCAGGCCTTGCTGTGCTTTCCTGTGGCAAGGAAACTGCTTTCCTTCCTTAGGTGGCACTTTGACTCAGAGCTGCCCTACCCCAAGGATTCTTGGATATGCAGCCCGATTAGTTGAGATCAGCCCTTCTGTTTCTCTCATGGACGAAAAAATCTGGGCAAGGAGCCGTTCTAATCTGGGGACCATGAGGTCTTTCCCTAGTCTACACAGAAACAGCATTCTGTGGGAGACGAGCTGCTGGCGTTTGGTAGCATAATCTCCTATTCTGAAGAGAAACATTTCGTTGTAAGCGGGTTGCACCAGCCTTGCCACATTTTCACAACTGGCTATAAAGGAGGGCAGGCATTTAGCAGACTTACTTGAGACCCTGCTTCCCAGGCTGTAAATTTGCTTTCATTCTTAGGTGGCACATTGGCTCAGGAGTGCCTACCCCAAGGATTCAGGGATGTGCAGCCCGATTATTTGAGATCAGACATTCTGGTTCTCTAATGGATGAAACCATCTGGGCAAAGAGCCGTTCTAAGATGGGGACCATGGTGTCTTTCCCTAGTTACACAGAAACAGCACTCTGAGGGAAACGAGCTGCTGGCGTTTGGTAGCAAAATCTCCTATTCTGAAGAGAAACATTTCGTTGTAAGCGGGTTGCATCAGCCTTGTCCCATTTTCTTAACTGGATATAAAGGAGGGCAGTCAGTAGGCCTCACCCTTCGAGCCCACTCCAGTTTCATAGAGAAAACTCCAGGCCTTGGTGTGCTTTCCTGTGGTAAGGAAACTGCTTTCATTCCTTAGGTGGCACTTTGGCTCTGAACTGTCCTACCCCAAGGATTCAGGAATGTGCAGCCTGATTAGTTGAGATCAGCCCTGGCTCTTTCATGGATGAAAACAACTGGGAAAAGAGCTGTTCTACGTTGGAACCATGGTGTCTTTCCCTAGTCTACACAGAAACAGCACTCTGAGGGAGACGAGCTGCAGGAGTTTGGTAGCAAAATCTCCTAATCTGAAGAGAAACATTTCGTTGTATGCGGGTTGCCTCAGCCTTGCCACATTTTCTCAACTGGCTATAAAGGAGGGCAGTCAGTTGGCAGACTTACTTGAGTCCCTCCTTCCCAGGCTGGAAACTTTGCTTTCTTTCCTTAGGTTGCACTTCGGCTCAGAGCTGCACTACCCCAAGGATTCAGGGATGTGCAGCCCGATTAGTTGAGATCAGCCCTTCTGGCTCTTTCATGGATGAAACCAACTGGGAAAAGAGTCTTTCTAAGTTAGGAACCATGGTGTCTTTCCCTAGTCTACACAGAAACAGCAGTCTGAGTGAGACGAGCTGCTGGCGTTTGGTAGCAAAATTTCCTATTCTGAAGAGAAACATTTCGTTGTAAGCGTGTTGCATCAGCTTAGCCACATTTTTTCAACTGGCTATAAAGGAGGGCAGTCATTTAGCAGACTTACTCTAGACCCAGCTTCCCAGGCTGGAAACTTTGCTTTCATTCCTTAGGTGGCACAGTAGCTGACGAATGGCCTACCCCAAGGATTCAGTGATGGGCAGCCCCATTAGTTGAGATCAGCCCTTCTGACTCTTTCATGGATGAAACCAACTGGGCAAAGAGCCGTTCTAAGCTGGGGACCATCGTGTCTTTCACTAGTCTACACAGAAACAGCACTCTGAGGGAGACGAGCTGCTGGAGTTTGACAGCAAAATCTCCTAATCTGAAGAGAAACATTTCGTTGTATGCAGGTTGCCTCAGCTTTGCCACATTTTCTCAACTGGCTATAAAGGAGGGCAGTCAGTAGGCCTCACCCTTCGAGGGCACTCCAGTTTCATAGAGAAAACTCCAGGCCTTGGTGTGCTTTCCTGTGGTAAGGAAACTGCTTTCATTCCTTAGGTGGCACTTTGGCTCAGAACTGCCCTACCCCAAGGATTCAGGAAGTGCAGCCTGCTTAGTTGAGATCAGCCCTGGCTCTTTCATGGATGAAATTAACTGGGAAAAGAGCTGTTCTAAGCTGGGAACCATGGTGTCTTTCCCTAGTCTACACAGAAACAGCACTCTGAGGGAGACGAGCTGCAAGCGTTTGGTAGCAAAATCTCCTATTCTGAAGAGAAACATTTCGTTGTAAGCGGGTTGCATCAACCTTGCCACATTTTCTCAACTGGCTATAAAGGCGGGCAGGCATTTAGCAAACTTACTTGAGACCCTGCTTCCCAGGCTGTAAATTTGCTTTCATTCCTTAGGTGGCACATTGGCTCAGGAGTGCCTACCCCAAGGATTCAGGGATGTGCAGCCCGATTAGTTGAGATCAGCCCTTCTGGTTCTCTCATGGATGAAATCATATGGGCAAAGAGCCGTTCTAAGCTGGGGACCATGGTGTCTTTCCCTAGTCCTCACAGAAACAGCACTCTGAGGGAGACGAGCTGCTGGCGTTTGGTAGCACAATCTCCTATTCTGCAGAGAAACGTTTCGTTGTAAGCGGGTTGCATCAGCCTTGTCACATTTCCTCAACTGGCTATAAAGGAGGGCAGTCAGTAGGCCTCACCCTTCATGCCCACTCCAATTTCATAGAGAAAACAACAGGCCTCGGTGTGCTTTCCTGTGGCAGGAAATATGCTTTCATTCCTTAGGTGGCCCTTTGGCTCACAACAGACCTCCCAGAAGGATTCAGGGATGTGCAACCCAATTAGTTGTGATCAGCCCTTCTGGCTCTTTCATGGATGAAACCAACTGGGCAAAGAGCCATTCTAAGCTGGGGACCATGCAGTCTTTCCCTAGTCTACACAGAAATAGCAGTCTGAGTGAGACGAGCTGCTGGCGTTTAGTAGCGAAATCTCCTATTCTGAAGAAAAACATTTCTTTGTAAGCCAGTTGCATCAGCCTTGTCCCATTTTCTCAACTGGATATAAAGTAGGGCAGTCAGTAGGCCTCACCCTTCGAGCCATCTCAAGTTTCATAGAGAAAACTCCAGGCCTTGGTGTGCTTTCCTGTGGTAAGGAAACTGCTTTCATTCCTTAGGTGGCACTTTTGCTCAGAACTGCCCTACCTCAAGGATTCAGGGATGTGCAGCCTGATTAGTTGAGATCAGCCCTGGCTCTTTCATGGATGAAACCACCTGGGAAAAGAGCTGTTCTAAGCTGGGAACCATGGTGTCTTTCCCTAGTCTACACAGAAACAGCACTCTGAGGGAGACGAGCTGCAGGCTTTTGGTAGCAAAATCTCCTATTCTGAAGAGAAACATTTCGTTGTAAGCGTGTTGTATCAGCCTTGCCACATTTCTTCAACTGGCTACAAAGGAGGGCTGTCAGTAGGCTTCACCCTTCAAGCCCACTCCAATTTCATAGAGAAAACAACAGACCTCCTTGTGCTTTCCTGTGGCAGGAAATTTGCTTTCTTTCCTTAGGTGGCCCTTTGGATCACAACAGAGCTCCCAGAAAGATTCAGGGATGTGCAGCCCAATTAGTGGTGATCAGCCCTTCTGGCTCTTTCATGGATGAAACCAACTGGGCAAAGAGCCATTCTAAGCTGGGGACCATCGTGCCTTTCCCTAGTCTACACAGAAACAGCACTCTGAGGGAAACGAGCTGCTGGCGTTTGATAGCAAAATCTCCTATTCTGAAGAGAAACATTTCGTTGTAAGCGGGTTGCTTCAGCCTTCCCACATTTCCTCACCTGGATATAAAGGAGGGCAGTCAGTAGGCCTCACCCTTGAAGCCCACTCCAATTTCATAGAGAAAACTCCAGGCCTCGGTGTGCTTTCCTGTGGCAGGAAATTTGCTTTCATTCCTTAGTTGGCCCTGTGGCTCAGAACAGACCTCCCAGAAGGATTCAGGTATGTGCAACCCAATTAGTTGTGATCAGCCCTTCTGGCTCTTTCATGGATGAAACCAACTGGGCAAAGAGCCATTCTAAGCCTGGGACCATGCTGTCTTTCCCTAGTCTACACAGAAACAGCAGTCTGAGTGAGACGAGCTGCTGGCGTTTAGTAGCAGAATCTCCTATTCTGAAGAGAAACATTTCATTGTAAGCGGGTTGCATCAGCCTTGTCCCATTTTCTCAACTGGATATAAAGGAGGGCAGTCAGTAGGCCTCACCCTTCGAGCCCACTCCAGTTTCATAGAGAAAACTCCAGGCCTTGGTGTGCTTTCCTGTGGTAAGGAAACTGCTTTCATTCCTTAGGTGGCACTTTGGGTCAGAACTGCCCTTCCCCAAGGATTCTGGGATGTGCAGCCCGATTAGCTGAGATCAGCCGTGTCTCCTTCATGGATGAAACCAACTGGGCAAAGAGCCGTTCTAGGCTGGGGACCATCGTGCCTTTCCCTAGTCTACAAAGAAACAGCACTCTGAAGGAGGCAAGCTGCTGGCGTGTGATTGCAAAATCTCCTATTCTGAAGAGAAACATTTCGTTGTAAGCGGGTTTAATCAGCCTTGCCACATTTTCTCAACTGGATATAAAGGAGGGCTGTCAGTAGGCGTCACCCTTCAAGCCCACTCCAATTTCATACAGAAAACTCCAGGCCTCAGTGTGCTTTCCTGTGGTAAGGAAACTGCTTTCATTCCTTAGGTGGCACTTTGGCTCAGAACTGCCCTACCCCAAGGATTCAGGGATGTACAGCCCGAGTAGTTGAGATCAGCCCTTCTGGTTCTCTCATGGATGAAACCATCTGGGCAAAGAGCCGTTCTAAGCTGGGGACCATGGTGTCTTTCCCTAGTCTACACAGAAACAGCATTCTGAGGGAGAGGAGCTGCTGGCGTTTGGTAGCACAATCTCCTATTCTGAAGAGAAATATTTCTTTGTAAGCGGGTTGCATCAGCCTTGCCACCTTTTCTCAAATGGCTATAAAGGAGGGCAGTCATTTAGCAGACTTACTTGAGACCCTGCTTCCCAGGCTGGAAACTTTGCTTTCATTCTTTAGGTGGCACATTGGATCAGGACTGCACTACCCCAAGTATTCGGGGATTTGCAGCCCGATTAGTTGAGATCAGTCCTTCTGGCTCTTTCATGGATGAAAACAACTGGGCAAAGAGCCGTTCTAAGCTAGGGCCCATCGTGTCTTTCCCTAGTCAACACAGGAACGGCACTCTGAGGGAGACGAGCTGCTGGCGTTTGATAGCAAAATCTCCTATTCTGAAGAGAAACATTTCGTTGTAAGCGGGTTGTATCAGCCTTGTCCCATTTTCTCAACTGGATATAAAGGAGGGCAGTCAGTAGGCCTCACCCTTCGAGCCCACTCCAGTTTCATAGAGAAAACTCCAGGCCTTGGTGTGCTTTCCTGTGGTAAGGAAACTGCTTTCATTCCTTAGGTGGCACTTTGGGTCAGAACTGCCCTTCCCCAAGGATTCTGGGATGTGCAGCCCGATTAGCTGAGATCAGCCCTGGCTCTTTCATGGATGAAACCAACTGGGCAAAGAGCCGTTCTAGGCTGGGGACCATCGTGCCTTTCCCTAGTCTACACAGAAACAGGACTCTGAGGGAGGCAAGCTGCTGGCGTGTGATTGCAAAATCTCCTATTCTAAAGAGAAACATTTCGTTGTAAGCGGGTTGAATCAGCCTTGCCACATTTTCTCAACTGGATATAAAGGAGGGCTGTCAGTAGGCGTCACCCTTCAAGCCCACTCCAATTTCATAGAGAAAACTCCAGGCCTCAGTGTGCTTTCCTGTGGCAAGGAAACTGCTTTCATTCCTTAGGTGGCACTTTGGCTCAGAAATGCCCTACCCCAAGGATTCAGGGATGTACAGCCCGAGTAGTTGAGATCAGCCCTTCTGGTTCTCTCGTGGATGAAAAAATCTGGGCAAGGAGCCGTTCTGAGCTGGGGACCAAGGTGTCTTTCCCTAGTCTACACAGAAACAGCACTCTGAGGGAGACGAGCTGCTGGCGTTTGGTAGCACAATCTCCTATTCTGAAGAGAAACATTTCGTTGTAAGCGGGTTGCATCAGCCTTGCCACATTTTCTCAACTGGCTATAAAGGAGGGCAGGCATTTAGCAGACTTACTTGAGACCCTGCTTCCCATGCTTTAAATTTGCTTTCATTCCTTAGGTGGCACAGTGGCTCAGGAGTGCCTACACCAAGAATTCAGGGATGTGCAGCCCGATTAGTTGAAATCAGCCCTTCTAGTTCTCTCGTGGATGAAATCATATGGGCAAAGAGCGGTTCTAAGCTGGGGACCATGGTGTCTTTCCCTAGTCTACACTGAAACAGAACTCTGAGGGAGACGAGCTGCTGGCATTTGGTAGCACAATCTCCTATTCTGAAGAGAAACATTTCGTTGTAAGCGAGTTGCATCAGCTTTGCCACATTTTCTCAACTGGCTATAAAGGAGGGCAGTCATTTAGCAGACTTACTTGAGACCCTGCTTCCCAGGGTGGAATCTGTGCTTTCATTCTTTAGGTGGCACATTGCCTCAGGACTGCCCTACCCCAAGTATTCAGGGATTTGCAGCCCGATTAGTTGAGATTAGACCATCTGGCTTTTTTATTGATGAAACCAACTGGGCAAAGAGCCGTTCTAAGCTGGGGAGCATGGTGTATTTCCCTAGTCTACACAGAAACAGCATTCTGAGGGAGAAGAGCTGTTGCCGTTTGGTAGCAAAATCTCCTATTCTGAAGAGAAACATTTCGTTGTAAGCGGGATGCATCAGCCTTGACACATTTCCTCAATTGGCTATAAAGGAGGGAAGTCAGTAGGCCTCACCCTTCCAGCCCACTCCAATTTCATAGAGAAAACAAAAGGCTTCCGTGTGCATCCTGTGGTAGAAATTTGCTTTCATTCCTTAGGTAGCCCTTTGGCTCAGAACAGCCCTCCCAGAAGGATTCAGTGATTTGCAGCCCGATTAGTTGTGATCAGCCCTTCTGGCTCTTTCATGGATGAAACCAACTGGGCAAAGAACCATTCTAAGCTGGGGACCATGCTGTCTTTCCCTAGTCTACACAGAAAGAGCAGTCTGAGTGAGACGAGCTGCTGGCGTTTGGTAGCGAAACCTCCTATTCTGAAGAGAAACATTTCGTTGTAAGAGGGTTGCATCAGCCTCGTCCCATTTTCTCAACTGGATATAAAGAGGGCAGTCAGTAGGCATCAACCTTCAAGCCCACTCCAGTTTTATAGAGAAAACTCCAGGCCTTGCTGTGCTTTCCTGTGGCAAGGAAACTGCTTTCCTTCCTTAGGTGGCACTTTGACTCAGAGCTGCCCTACCCCAAGGATTCTTGGATATGCAGCCCGATTAGTTGAGATCAGCCCTTCTGTTTCTCACATGGACGAAAAAATCTGGGCAAGGAGCCGTTCTAATCTGGGGACCATGAGGTCTTTCCCTAGTCTACACAGAAACAGCATTCTGTGGGAGACGAGCTGCTGGCGTTTGGTAGCATAATCTCCTATTCTGAAGAGAAACATTTCGTTGTAAGCGGGTTGCACCAGCCTTGCCACATTTTCTCAACTGGCTATAAAGGAGGGCAGGCATTTAGCAGACTTACTTGAGACCCTGCTTCCCAGGCTGTAAATTTGCTTTCATTCTTAGGTGGCACATTGGCTCAGGAGTGCCTACCCCAAGGATTCAGGGATGTGCAGCCCGATTATTTGAGATCAGACATTCTGGTTCTCTAATGGATGAAACCATCTGGGCAAAGAGCCGTTCTAAGATGGGGACCATGGTGTCTTTCCCTAGTTACACAGAAACAGCACTCTGAGGGAAACGAGCTGCTGGCGTTTGGTAGCAAAATCTCCTATTCTGAAGAGAAACATTTCGTTGTAAGCGGGTTGCATCAGCCTTGTCCCATTTTCTTAACTGGATATAAAGGAGGGCAGTCAGTAGGCCTCACCCTTCGAGCCCACTCCAGTTTCATAGAGAAAACTCCAGGCCTTGGTGTGCTTTCCTGTGGTAAGGAAACTGCTTTCATTCCTTAGGTGGCACTTTGGCTCTGAACTGCCCTACCCCAAGGATTCAGGAATGTGCAGCCTGATTAGTTGAGATCAGCCCTGGCTCTTTCATGGATGAAAACAACTGGGAAAAGAGCTGTTCTACGTTGGAACCATGGTGTCTTTCCCTAGTCTACACAGAAACAGCACTCTGAGGGAGACGAGCTGCAGGAGTTTGGTAGCAAAATCTCCTAATCTGAAGAGAAACATTTCGTTGTATGCGGGTTGCCTCAGCCTTGCCACATTTTCTCAACTGGCTATAAAGGAGGGCAGTCAGTTGGCAGACTTACTTGAGTCCCTCCTTCCCAGGCTGGAAACTTTGCTTTCTTTCCTTAGGTTGCACTTCGGCTCAGAGCTGCACTACCCCAAGGATTCAGGGATGTGCAGCCCGATTAGTTGAGATCAGCCCTTCTGGCTCTTTCATGGATGAAACCAACAGGGAAAAGAGTCTTTCTAAGTTAGGAACCATGGTGTCTTTCCCTAGTCTACACAGAAACAGCAGTCTGAGTGAGACGAGCTGCTGGCGTTTGGTAGCAAAATTTCCTATTCTGAAGAGAAACATTTCGTTGTAAGCGTGTTGCATCAGCTTTGCCACATTTTTTCAACTGGCTATAAAGGAGGGCAGTCATTTAGCAGACTTACTCTAGACCCAGCTTCCCAGGCTGGAAACTTTGCTTTCATTCCTTAGGTGGCACAGTAGCTGACGAATGGCCTACCCCAAGGATTCAGTGATGGGCAGCCCCATTAGTTGAGATCAGCCCTTCTGACTCTTTCATGGATGAAACCAACTGGGCAAAGAGCCGTTCTAAGCTGGGGACCATCGTGTCTTTCACTAGTCTACACAGAAACAGCACTCTGAGGGAGACGAGCTGCTGGAGTTTGACAGCAAAATCTCCTAATCTGAAGAGAAACATTTCGTTGTATGCAGGTTGCCTCAGCTTTGCCACATTTTCTCAACTGGCTATAAAGGAGGGCAGTCAGTAGGCCTCACCCTTCGAGGGCACTCCAGTTTCATAGAGAAAACTCCAGGCCTTGGTGTGCTTTCCTGTGGTAAGGAAACTGCTTTCATTCCTTAGGTGGCACTTTGGCTCAGAACTGCCCTACCCCAAGGATTCAGGAAGTGCAGCCTGCTTAGTTGAGATCAGCCCTGGCTCTTTCATGGATGAAATCAACTGGGAAAAGAGCTGTTCTAAGCTGGGAACCATGGTGTCTTTCCCTAGTCTACACAGAAACAGCACTCTGAGGGAGACGAGCTGCAAGCGTTTGGTAGCAAAATCTCCTATTCTGAAGAGAAACATTTCGTTGTAAGCGGGTTGCATCAACCTTGCCACATTTTCTCAACTGGCTATAAAGGCGGGCAGGCATTTAGCAAACTTACTTGAGACCCTGCTTCCCAGGCTGTAAATTTGCTTTCATTCCTTAGGTGGCACATTGGCTCAGGAGTGCCTACCCCAAGGATTCAGGGATGTGCAGCCCGATTAGTTGAGATCAGCCCTTCTGGTTCTCTCATGGATGAAATCATATGGGCAAAGAGCCGTTCTAAGCTGGGGACCATGGTGTCTTTCCCTAGTCCTCACAGAAACAGCACTCTGAGGGAGACGAGCTGCTGGCGTTTGGTAGCACAATCTCCTATTCTGCAGAGAAACGTTTCGTTGTAAGCGGGTTGCATCAGCCTTGTCACATTTCCTCAACTGGCTATAAAGGAGGGCAGTCAGTAGGCCTCACCCTTCATGCCCACTCCAATTTCATAGAGAAAACAACAGGCCTCGGTGTGCTTTCCTGTGGCAGGAAATATGCTTTCATTCCTTAGGTGGCCCTTTGGCTCACAACAGACCTCCCAGAAGGATTCAGGGATGTGCAACCCAATTAGTTGTGATCAGCCCTTCTGGCTCTTTCATGGATGAAACCAACTGGGCAAAGAGCCATTCTAAGCTGGGGACCATGCAGTCTTTCCCTAGTCTACACAGAAATAGCAGTCTGAGTGAGACGAGCTGCTGGCGTTTAGTAGCGAAATCTCCTATTCTGAAGAAAAACATTTCTTTGTAAGCCAGTTGCATCAGCCTTGTCCCATTTTCTCAACTGGATATAAAGTAGGGCAGTCAGTAGGCCTCACCCTTCGAGCCATCTCAAGTTTCATAGAGAAAACTCCAGGCCTTGGTGTGCTTTCCTGTGGTAAGGAAACTGCTTTCATTCCTTAGGTGGCACTTTTGCTCAGAACTGCCCTACCTCAAGGATTCAGGGATGTGCAGCCTGATTAGTTGAGATCAGCCCTGGCTCTTTCATGGATGAAACCACCTGGGAAAAGAGCTGTTCTAAGCTGGGAACCATGGTGTCTTTCCCTAGTCTACACAGAAACAGCACTCTGAGGGAGACGAGCTGCAGGCTTTTGGTAGCAAAATCTCCTATTCTGAAGAGAAACATTTCGTTGTAAGCGTGTTGTATCAGCCTTGCCACATTTCTTCAACTGGCTACAAAGGAGGGCTGTCAGTAGGCTTCACCCTTCAAGCCCACTCCAATTTCATAGAGAAAACAACAGACCTCCTTGTGCTTTCCTGTGGCAGGAAATTTGCTTTCTTTCCTTAGGTGGCCCTTTGGATCACAACAGAGCTCCCAGAAAGATTCAGGGATGTGCAGCCCAATTAGTGGTGATCAGCCCTTCTGGCTCTTTCATGGATGAAACCAACTGGGCAAAGAGCCATTCTAAGCTGGGGACCATCGTGCCTTTCCCTAGTCTACACAGAAACAGCACTCTGAGGGAAACGAGCTGCTGGCGTTTGATAGCAAAATCTCCTATTCTGAAGAGAAACATTTCGTTGTAAGCGGGTTGCTTCAGCCTTCCCACATTTCCTCACCTGGATATAAAGGAGGGCAGTCAGTAGGCCTCACCCTTGAAGCCCACTCCAATTTCATAGAGAAAACTCCAGGCCTCGGTGTGCTTTCCTGTGGCAGGAAATTTGCTTTCATTCCTTAGTTGGCCCTGTGGCTCAGAACAGACCTCCCAGAAGGATTCAGGTATGTGCAACCCAATTAGTTGTGATCAGCCCTTCTGGCTCTTTCATGGATGAAACCAACTGGGCAAAGAGCCATTCTAAGCCTGGGACCATGCTGTCTTTCCCTAGTCTACACAGAAACAGCAGTCTGAGTGAGACGAGCTGCTGGCGTTTAGTAGCAAAATCTCCTATTCTGAAGAGAAACATTTCATTGTAAGCGGGTTGCATCAGCCTTGTCCCATTTTCTCAACTGGATATAAAGGAGGGCAGTCAGTAGGCCTCACCCTTCGAGCCCACTCCAGTTTCATAGAGAAAACTCCAGGCCTTGGTGTGCTTTCCTGTGGTAAGGAAACTGCTTTCATTCCTTAGGTGGCACTTTGGGTCAGAACTGCCCTTCCCCAAGGATTCTGGGATGTGCAGCCCGATTAGCTGAGATCAGCCGTGTCTCCTTCATGGATGAAACCAACTGGGCAAAGAGCCGTTCTAGGCTGGGGACCATCGTGCCTTTCCCTAGTCTACAAAGAAACAGCACTGTGAAGGAGGCAAGCTGCTGGCGTGTGATTGCAAAATCTCCTATTCTGAAGAGAAACATTTCGTTGTAAGCGGGTTTAATCAGCCTTGCCACATTTTCTCAACTGGATATAAAGGAGGGCTGTCAGTAGGCGTCACCCTTCAAGCCCACTCCAATTTCATACAGAAAACTCCAGGCCTCAGTGTGCTTTCCTGTGGTAAGGAAACTGCTTTCATTCCTTAGGTGGCACTTTGGCTCAGAACTGCCCTACCCCAAGGATTCAGGGATGTACAGCCCGAGTAGTTGAGATCAGCCCTTCTGGTTCTCTCATGGATGAAACCATCTGGGCAAAGAGCCGTTCTAAGCTGGGGACCATGGTGTCTTTCCCTAGTCTACACAGAAACAGCATTCTGAGGGAGAGGAGCTGCTGGCGTTTGGTAGCACAATCTCCTATTCTGAAGAGAAATATTTCGTTGTAAGCGGGTTGCATCAGCCTTGCCACCTTTTCTCAAATGGCTATAAAGGAGGGCAGTCATTTAGCAGACTTACTTGAGACCCTGCTTCCCAGGCTGGAAACTTTGCTTTCATTCTTTAGGTGGCACATTGGATCAGGACTGCACTACCCCAAGTATTCGGGGATTTGCAGCCCGATTAGTTGAGATCAGTCCTTCTGGCTCTTTCATGGATGAAAACAACTGGGCAAAGAGCCGTTCTAAGCTAGGGCCCATCGTGTCTTTCCCTAGTCAACACAGGAACGGCACTCTGAGGGAGACGAGCTGCTGGCGTTTGATAGCAAAATCTCCTATTCTGAAGAGAAACATTTCGTTGTAAGCGGGTTGTATCAGCCTTGTCCCATTTTCTCAACTGGATATAAAGGAGGGCAGTCAGTAGGCCTCACCCTTCGAGCCCACTCCAGTTTCATAGAGAAAACTCCAGGCCTTGGTGTGCTTTCCTGTGGTAAGGAAACTGCTTTCATTCCTTAGGTGGCACTTTGGGTCAGAACTGCCCTTCCCCAAGGATTCTGGGATGTGCAGCCCGATTAGCTGAGATCAGCCCTGGCTCTTTCATGGATGAAACCAACTGGGCAAAGAGCCGTTCTAGGCTGGGGACCATCGTGCCTTTCCCTAGTCTACACAGAAACAGGACTCTGAGGGAGGCAAGCTGCTGGCGTGTGATTGCAAAATCTCCTATTCTAAAGAGAAACATTTCGTTGTAAGCGGGTTGAATCAGCCTTGCCACATTTTCTCAACTGGATATAAAGGAGGGCTGTCAGTAGGCGTCACCCTTCAAGCCCACTCCAATTTCATACAGAAAACTCCAGGCCTCAGTGTGCTTTCCTGTGGCAAGGAAACTGCTTTCATTCCTTAGGTGGCACTTTGGCTCAGAACTGCCCTACCCCAAGAATTCAGGGATGTACAGCCCGAGTAGTTGAGATCAGCCCTTCTGGTTCTCTCGTGGATGAAAAAATCTGGGCAAGGAGCCGTTCTGAGCTGGGGACCAAGGTGCCTTTCCCTAGTCTACACAGAAACAGCACTCTGAGGGAGACGAGCTGCTGGCGTTTGGTAGCACAATCTCCTATTCTGAAGAGAAACATTTCGTTGTAAGCGGGTTGCATCAGCCTTGCCACATTTTCTCAACTGGCTATAAAGGAGGGCAGGCATTTAGCAGACTTACTTGAGACCCTGCTTCCCAGGCTGTAAATTTGCTTTCATTCCTTAGGTGGCACAGTGGCTCAGGAGTGCCTACACCAAGAATTCAGGGATGTGCAGCCCGATTAGTTGAAATCAGCCCTTCTGGTTCTCTCGTGGATGAAATCATATGGCCAAAGAGCGGTTCTAAGCTGGGGACCATGGTGTCTTTCCCTAGTCTACACTGAAACAGAACTCTGAGGGAGACGAGCTGCTGGCATTTGGTAGCACAATCTCCTATTCTGAAGAGAAACATTTCGTTGTAAGCGAGTTGCATCAGCTTTGCCACATTTTCTCAACTGGCTATAAAGGAGGGCAGTCATTTAGCAGACTTACTTGAGACCCTGCTTCCCAGGGTGGAATCTGTGCTTTCATTCTTTAGGTGGCACATTGCCTCAGGACTGCCCTACCCCAAGTATTCAGGGATTTGCAGCCCGATTAGTTGAGATTAGACCATCTGGCTTTTTTATGGATGAAACCAACTGGGCAAAGAGCCGTTCTAAGCTGGGGAGCATGGTGTATTTCCCTAGTCTACACAGAAACAGCATTCTGAGGGAGAAGAGCTGTTGCCGTTTGGTAGCAAAATCTCCTATTCTGAAGAGAAACATTTCGTTGTAAGCGGGATGCATCAGCCTTGACACATTTCCTCAATTGGCTATAAAGGAGGGAAGTCATTAGGCCTCACCCTTCCAGCCCACTCCAATTTCATAGAGAAAACAACAGGCTTCCGTGTGCATCCTGTGGTAGAAATTTGCTTTCATTCCTTAGGTAGCCCTTTGGCTCAGAACAGCCCTCCCAGAAGGATTCAGTGATTTGCAGCCCGATTAGTTGTGATCAGCCCTTCTGGCTGTTTCATGGATGAAACCAACTGGGCAAAGAACCATTCTAAGCTGGGGACCATGCTGTCTTTCCCTAGTCTACACAGAAAGAGCAGTCTGAGTGAGACGAGCTGCTGGCGTTTGGTAGCGAAACCTCCTATTCTGAAGAGAAACATTTCGTTGTAAGAGGGTTGCATCAGCCTCGTCCCATTTTCTCAACTGGATATAAAGAGGGCAGTCAGTAGGCATCAACCTTCAAGCCCACTCCAGTTTTATAGAGAAAACTCCAGGCCTTGCTGTGCTTTCCTGTGGCAAGGAAACTGCTTTCCTTCCTTAGGTGGCACTTTGACTCAGAACTGCCCTACCCCAAGGATTCTTGGATATGCAGCCCGATTAGTTGAGATCAGCCCTTCTGTTTCTCTCATGGACGAAAAAATCTGGGCAAGGAGCCGTTCTAATCTGGGGACCATGAGGTCTTTCCCTAGTCTACACAGAAACAGCATTCTGTGGGAGACGAGCTGCTGGCGTTTGGTAGCATAATCTCCTATTCTGAAGAGAAACATTTCGTTGTAAGCGGGTTGCACCAGCCTTGCCACATTTTCTCAACTGGCTATAAAGGAGGGCAGGCATTTAGCAGACTTACTTGAGACCCTGCTTCCCAGGCTGTAAATTTGCTTATATTCTTAGGTGGCACATTGGCTCAGGAGTGCCTACACCAAGGATTCAGGGATGTGCAGCCCGATTATTTGAGATCAGACATTCTGGTTCTCTAATGGATGAAACCATCTGGGCAAAGAGCCGTTCTAAGATCGGGACCATGGTGTCTTTCCCTAGTCTACACAGAAACAGCACTCTGAGGGAAACGAGCTGCTGGCGTTTGGTAGCAAAATCTCCTATTCTGAAGAGAAACATTTCGTTGTAAGCGGGTTGCATCAGCCTTGTCCCATTTTCTTAACTGGATATAAAGGAGGGCAGTCAGTAGGCCTCACCCTTCGAGCCCACTCCAGTTTCATAGAGAAAACTCCAGGCCTTGGTGTGCTTTCCTGTGGTAAGGAAACTGCTTTCATTCCTTAGGTGACACTTTGGCTCTGAACTGCCCTACCCCAAGGATTCAGGAATGTGCAGCCTGATTAGTTGAGATCAGCCCTGGCTCTTTCATGGATGAAAACAACTGGGAAAAGAGCTGTTCTACGTTGGAACCATGGTGTCTTTCCCTAGTCTACACAGAAACAGCAGTCTGAGTGAGACGAGCTGCTGGCGTTTGGTAGCAAAATTTCCTATTCTGAAGAGAAACATTTCGTTGTAAGCGTGTTGCATCAGCTTTGCCACATTTTTTCAACTGGCTATAAAGGAGGGCAGTCATTTAGCAGACTTACTCTAGACCCAGCTTCCCAGGCTGGAAACTTTGCTTTCATTCCTTAGGTGGCACAGTAGCTGACGAATGGCCTACCCCAAGGATTCAGTGATGTGCAGCCCCATTAGTTGAGATCAGCCCTTCTGACTCTTTCATGGATGAAACCAACTGGGCAAAGAGCCGTTCTAAGCTGGGGACCATCGTGTCTTTCACTAGTCTACACAGAAACAGCACTCTGAGGGAGACGAGCTGCTGGAGTTTGACAGCAAAATCTCCTAATCTGAAGAGAAACATTTCGTTGTATGCAGGTTGCCTCAGCCTTGCCACATTTTCTCAACTGGCTATAAAGGAGGGCAGTCAGTAGGCCTCACCCTTCGAGGGCACTCCAGTTTCATAGAGAAAACTCCAGGCCTTGGTGTGCTTTCCTGTGGTAAGGAAACTGCTTTCATTCCTTAGGTGGCACTTTGGCTCAGAACTGCCCTACCCCAAGGATTCAGGAAGTGCAGCCTGCTTAGTTGAGATCAGCCCTGGCTCTTTCATGGATGAAATTAACTGGGAAAAGAGCTGTTCTAAGCTGGGAACCATGGTGTCTTTCCCTAGTCTACACAGAAACAGCACTCTGAGGGAGACGAGCTGCAAGCGTTTGGTAGCAAAATCTCCTATTCTGAAGAGAAACATTTCGTTGTAAGCGGGTTGCATCAACCTTGCCACATTTTCTCAACTGGCTATAAAGGCGGGCAGGCATTTAGCAAACTTACTTGAGACCCTGCTTCCCAGGCTGTAAATTTGCTTTCATTCCTTAGGTGGCACATTGGCTCAGGAGTGCCTACCCCAAGGATTCAGGGATGTGCAGCCCGATTAGTTGAGATCAGCCCTTCTGGTTCTCTCATGGATGAAATCATATGGGCAAAGAGCCGTTCTAAGCTGGGGACCATGGTGTCTTTCCCTAGTCCTCACAGAAACAGCACTCTGAGGGAGACGAGCTGCTGGCGTTTGGTAGCACAATCTCCTATTCTGCAGAGAAACGTTTCGTTGTAAGCGGGTTGCATCAGCCTTGTCACATTTCCTCAACTGGCTATAAAGGAGGGCAGTCAGTAGGCCTCACCCTTCATGCCCACTCCAATTTCATAGAGAAAACAACAGGCCTCGGTGTGCTTTCCTGTGGCAGAAAATATGCTTTCATTCCTTAGGTGGCCCTTTGGCTCAGAACAGACCTCCCAGAAGGATTCAGGGATGTGCAACCCAATTAGTTGTGATCAGCCCTTCTGGCTCTTTCATGGATGAAACCAACTGGGCAAAGAGCCATTCTAAGCTGGGGACCATGCAGTCTTTCCCTAGTCTACACAGAAATAGCAGTCTGAGTGAGACGAGCTGCTGGCGTTTAGTAGCGAAATCTCCTATTCTGAAGAAAAACATTTCTTTGTAAGCCAGTTGCATCAGCCTTGTCCCATTTTCTCAACTGGATATAAAGTAGGGCAGTCAGTAGGCCTCACCCTTCGAGCCATCTCAAGTTTCATAGAGAAAACTCCAGGCCTTGGTGTGCTTTCCTGTGGTAAGGAAACTGCTTTCATTCCTTAGGTGGCACTTTTGCTCAGAACTGCCCTACCTCAAGGATTCAGGGATGTGAAGCCTGATTAGTTGAGATCAGCCCTGGCTCTTTCATGGATGAAACCACCTGGGAAAAGAGCTGTTCTAAGCTGGGAACCATGGTGTCTTTCCCTAGTCTACACAGAAACAGCACTCTGAGGGAGACGAGCTGCAGGCTTTTGGTAGCAAAATCTCCTATTCTGAAGAGAAACATTTCGTTGTAAGCGTGTTGTATCAGCCTTGCCACATTTCTTCAACTGGCTACAAAGGAGGGCTGTCAGTAGGCTTCACCCTTCAAGCCCACTCCAATTTCATAGAGAAAACAACAGACCTCCTTGTGCTTTCCTGTGGCAGGAAATTTGCTTTCTTTCCTTAGGTGGCCCTTTGGATCACAACAGAGCTCCCAGAAAGATTCAGGGATGTGCAGCCCAATTAGTGGTGATCAGCCCTTCTGGCTCTTTCATGGATGAAACCAACTGGGCAAAGAGCCATTCTAAGCTGGGGACCATCGTGCCTTTCCCTAGTCTACACAGAAACAGCACTCTGAGGGAAACGAGCTGCTGGCGTTTGATAGCAAAATCTCCTATTCTGAAGAGAAACATTTCTTTGTAAGCGGGTTGCTTCAGCCTTCCCACATTTCCTCACCTGGATATAAAGGAGGGCAGTCAGTAGGCCTCACCCTTGAAGCCCACTCCAATTTCATAGAGAAAACTCCAGGCCTCGGTGTGCTTTCCTGTGGCAGGAAATTTGCTTTCATTCCTTAGTTGGCCCTGTGGCTCAGAACAGACCTCCCAGAAGGATTCAGGTATGTGCAACCCAATTAGTTGTGATCAGCCCTTCTGGCTCTTTCATGGATGAAACCAACTGGGCAAAGAGCCATTCTAAGCCTGGGACCATGCTGTCTTTCCCTAGTCTACACAGAAACAGCAGTCTGAGTGAGACGAGCTGCTGGCGTTTAGTAGCAAAATCTCCTATTCTGAAGAGAAACATTTCATTGTAAGCGGGTTGCATCAGCCTTGTCCCATTTTCTCAACTGGATATAAAGGAGGGCAGTCAGTAGGCCTCACCCTTCGAGCCCACTCCAGTTTCATAGAGAAAACTCCAGGCCTTGGTGTGCTTTCCTGTGGTAAGGAAACTGCTTTCATTCCTTAGGTGGCACTTTGGGTCAGAACTGCCCTTCCCCAAGGATTCTGGGATGTGCAGCCCGATTAGCTGAGATCAGCCGTGTCTCCTTCATGGATGAAACCAACTGGGCAAAGAGCCGTTCTAGGCTGGGGACCATCGTGCCTTTCCCTAGTCTACAAAGAAACAGCACTCTGAAGGAGGCAAGCTGCTGGCGTGTGATTGCAAAATCTCCTATTCTGAAGAGAAACATTTCGTTGTAAGCGGGTTTAATCAGCCTTGCCACATTTTCTCAACTGGATATAAAGGAGGGCTGTCAGTAGGCGTCATCCTTCAAGCCCACTCCAATTTCATACAGAAAACTCCAGGCCTCAGTGTGCTTTCCTGTGGTAAGGAAACTGCTTTCATTCCTTAGGTGGCACTTTGGCTCAGAACTGCCCTACCCCAAGGATTCAGGGATGTACAGCCCGAGTAGTTGAGATCAGCCCTTCTGGTTCTCTCGTGGATGAAAAAATCTGGGCAAGGAGCCGTTCTGAGCTGGGGACCAAGGTGCCTTTCCCTAGTCTACACAGAAACAGCACTCTGAGGGAGACGAGCTGCTGGCGTTTGGTAGCACAATCTCCTATTCTGAAGAGAAACATTTCGTTGTAAGCGGGTTGCGTCAGCCTTGCCACATTTTCTCAACTGGCTATAAAGGAGGGCAGGCATTTAGCAGACTTACTTGAGACCCTGCTTCCCAGGCTGTAAATTTGCTTTCATTCCTTAGGTGGCACAGTGGCTCAGGAGTGCCTACACCAAGAATTCAGGGATGTGCAGCCCGATTAGTTGAGATCAGCCCTTCTGGTTCTCTCGTGGATGAAATCATATGGGCAAAGAGCGGTTCTAAGCTGGGGACCATGGTGTCTTTCCCTAGTCTACACTGAAACAGAACTCTGAGGGAGACGAGCTGCTGGCATTTGGTAGCACAATCTCCTATTCTGAAGAGAAACATTTCGTTGTAAGCGAGTTGCATCAGCTTTGCCACATTTTCTCAACTGGCTATAAAGGAGGGCAGTCATTTAGCAGACTTACTTGAGACCCTGCTTCCCAGGGTGGAATCTGTGCTTTCATTCTTTAGGTGGCACATTGCCTCAGGACTGCCCTACCCCAAGTATTCAGGGATTTGCAGCCCGATTAGTTGAGATTAGACCATCTGGCTTTTTTATGGATGAAACCAACTGGGCAAAGAGCCGTTCTAAGCTGGGGAGCATGGTGTATTTCCCTAGTCTACACAGAAACAGCATTCTGAGGGAGAAGAGCTGTTGCCGTTTGGTAGCAAAATCTCCTATTCTGAAGAGAAACATTTCGTTGTAAGCGGGATGCATCAGCCTTGACACATTTCCTCAATTGGCTATAAAGGAGGGAAGTCAGTAGGCCTCACCCTTCCAGCCCACTCCAATTTCATAGAGAAAACAACAGGCTTCCGTGTGCATCCTGTGGTAGAAATTTGCTTTCATTCCTTAGGTAGCCCTTTGGCTCAGAACAGCCCTCCCAGAAGGATTCAGTGATTTGCAGCCCGATTAGTTGTGATCAGCCCTTCTGGCTGTTTCATGGATGAAACCAACTGGGCAAAGAACCATTCTAAGCTGGGGACCATGCTGTCTTTCCCTAGTCTACACAGAAAGAGCAGTCTGAGTGAGACGAGCTGCTGGCGTTTGGTAGCGAAACCTCCTATTCTGAAGAGAAACATTTCGTTGTAAGAGGGTTGCATCAGCCTCGTCCCATTTTCTCAACTGGATATAAAGAGGGCAGTCAGTAGGCATCAACCTTCAAGCCCACTCCAGTTTTATAGAGAAAACTCCAGGCCTTGCTGTGCTTTCCTGTGGCAAGGAAACTGCTTTCCTTCCTTAGGTGGCACTTTGACTCAGAACTGCCCTACCCCAAGGATTCTTGGATATGCAGCCCGATTAGTTGAGATCAGCCCTTCTGTTTCTCTCATGGACGAAAAAATCTGGGCAAGGAGCCGTTCTAATCTGGGGACCATGAGGTCTTTCCCTAGTCTACACAGAAACAGCATTCTGTGGGAGACGAGCTGCTGGCGTTTGGTAGCATAATCTCCTATTCTGAAGAGAAACATTTCGTTGTAAGCGGGTTGCACCAGCCTTGCCACATTTTCTCAACTGGCTATAAAGGAGGGCAGGCATTTAGCAGACTTACTTGAGACCCTGCTTCCCAGGCTGTAAATTTGCTTTCATTCATAGGTGGCACATTGGCTCAGGAGTGCCTACCCCAAGGATTCAGGGATGTGCAGCCCGATTATTTGAGATCAGACATTCTGGTTCTCTAATGGATGAAACCATCTGGGCAAAGAGCCGTTCTAAGATGGGGACCATGGTGTCTTTCCCTAGTCTACACAGAAACAGCACTCTGAGGGAAACGAGCTGCTGGCGTTTGGTAGCAAAATCTCCTATTCTGAAGAGAAACATTTCGTTGTAAGCGGGTTTCATCAGCCTTGTCCCATTTTCTTAACTGGATATAAAGGAGGGCAGTCAGTAGGCCTCACCCTTCGAGCCCACTCCAGTTTCATAGAGAAAACTCCAGGCCTTGGTGTGCTTTCCTGTGGTAAGGAAACTGCTTTCATTCCTTAGGTGGCACTTTGGCTCTGAACTGCCCTACCCCAAGGATTCAGGAATGTGCAGCCTGATTAGTTGAGATCAGCCCCGGCTCTTTCATGGATGAAAACAACTGGGAAAAGAGCTGTTCTACGTTGGAACCATGGTGTCTTTCCCTAGTCTACACAGAAACAGCAGTCTGAGTGAGACGAGCTGCTGGCGTTTGGTAGCAAAATTTCCTATTCTGAAGAGAAACATTTCGTTGTAAGCGTGTTGCATCAGCTTTGCCACATTTTTTCAACTGGCTATAAAGGAGGGCAGTCATTTAGCAGACTTACTCTAGACCCAGCTTCCCAGGCTGGAAACTTTGCTTTCATTCCTTAGGTGGCACAGTAGCTGACGAATGGCCTACCCCAAGGATTCAGTGATGTGCAGCCCCATTAGTTGAGATCAGCCCTTCTGACTCTTTCATGGATGAAACCAACTGGGCAAAGAGCCGTTCTAAGCTGGGGACCATCGTGTCTTTCACTAGTCTACACAGAAACAGCACTCTGAGGGAGACGAGCTGCTGGAGTTTGACAGCAAAATCTCCTAATCTGAAGAGAAACATTTCGTTGTATGCAGGTTGCCTCAGCCTTGCCACATTTTCTCAACTGGCTATAAAGGAGGGCAGTCAGTAGGCCTCACCCTTCGAGGGCACTCCAGTTTCATAGAGAAAACTCCAGGCCTTGGTGTGCTTTCCTGTGGTAAGGAAACTGCTTTCATTCCTTAGGTGGCACTTTGGCTCAGAACTGCCCTACCCCAAGGATTCAGGAAGTGCAGCCTGCTTAGTTGAGATCAGCCCTGGCTCTTTCATGGATGAAATTAACTGGGAAAAGAGCTGTTCTAAGCTGGGAACCATGGTGTCTTTCCCTAGTCTACACAGAAACAGCACTCTGAGGGAGACGAGCTGCAAGCGTTTGGTAGCAAAATCTCCTATTCTGAAGAGAAACATTTCGTTGTAAGCGGGTTGCATCAACCTTGCCACATTTTCTCAACTGGCTATAAAGGCAGGCAGGCATTTAGCAAACTTACTTGAGACCCTGCTTCCCAGGCTGTAAATTTGCTTTCATTCCTTAGGTGGCACATTGGCTCAGGAGTGCCTACCCCAAGGATTCAGGGATGTGCAGCCCGATTAGTTGAGATCAGCCCTTCTGGTTCTCTCATGGATGAAATCATATGGGCAAAGAGCCGTTCTAAGCTGGGGACCATGGTGTCTTTCCCTAGTCCTCACAGAAACAGCACTCTGAGGGAGACGAGCTGCTGGCGTTTGGTAGCACAATCTCCTATTCTGCAGAGAAACGTTTCGTTGTAAGCGGGTTGCATCAGCCTTGTCACATTTCCTCAACTGGCTATAAAGGAGGGCAGTCAGTAGGCCTCACCCTTCATGCCCACTCCAATTTCATAGAGAAAACAACAGGCCTCGGTGTGCTTTCCTGTGGCAGGAAATATGCTTTCATTCCTTAGGTGGCCCTTTGGCTCAGAACAGACCTCCCAGAAGGATTCAGGGATGTGCAACCCAATTAGTTGTGATCAGCCCTTCTGGCTCTTTCATGGATGAAACCAACTGGGCAAAGAGCCATTCTAAGCTGGGGACCATGCAGTCTTTCCCTAGTCTACACAGAAATAGCAGTCTGAGTGAGACGAGCTGCTGGCGTTTAGTAGCGAAATCTCCTATTCTGAAGAAAAACATTTCTTTGTAAGCCAGTTGCATCAGCCTTGTCCCATTTTCTCAACTGGATATAAAGTAGGGCAGTCAGTAGGCCTCACCCTTCGAGCCATCTCAAGTTTCATAGAGAAAACTCCAGGCCTTGGTGTGCTTTCCTGTGGTAAGGAAACTGCTTTCATTCCTTAGGTGGCACTTTTGCTCAGAACTGCCCTACCTCAAGGATTCAGGGATGTGCAGCCTGATTAGTTGAGATCAGCCCTGGCTCTTTCATGGATGAAACCACCTGGGAAAAGAGCTGTTCTAAGCTGGGAACCATGGTGTCTTTCCCTAGTCTACACAGAAACAGCACTCTGAGGGAGACGAGCTGCAGGCTTTTGGTAGCAAAATCTCCTATTCTGAAGAGAAACATTTCGTTGTAAGCGTGTTGTATCAGCCTTGCCACATTTCTTCAACTGGCTACAAAGGAGGGCTGTCAGTAGGCTTCACCCTTCAAGCCCACTCCAATTTCATAGAGAAAACAACAGACCTCCTTGTGCTTTCCTGTGGCAGGAAATTTGCTTTCTTTCCTTAGGTGGCCCTTTGGATCACAACAGAGCTCCCAGAAAGATTCAGGGATGTGCAGCCCAATTAGTGGTGATCAGCCCTTCTGGCTCTTTCATGGATGAAACCAACTGGGCAAAGAGCCATTCTAAGCTGGGGACCATCGTGCCTTTCCCTAGTCTACACAGAAACAGCACTCTGAGGGAAACGAGCTGCTGGCGTTTGATAGCAAAATCTCCTATTCTGAAGAGAAACATTTCGTTGTAAGCGGGTTGCTTCAGCCTTCCCACATTTCCTCACCTGGATATAAAGGAGGGCAGTCAGTAGGCCTCACCCTTGAAGCCCACTCCAATTTCATAGAGAAAACTCCAGGCCTCGGTGTGCTTTCCTGTGGCAGGAAATTTGCTTTCATTCCTTAGTTGGCCCTGTGGCTCAGAACAGACCTCCCAGAAGGATTCAGATATGTGCAACCCAATTAGTTGTGATCAGCCCTTCTGGCTCTTTCATGGATGAAACCAACTGGGCAAAGATCCATTCTAAGCCTGGGACCATGCTGTCTTTCCCTAGTCTACACAGAAACAGCAGTCTGAGTGAGACGAGCTGCTGGCGTTTAGTAGCAAAATCTCCTATTCTGAAGAGAAACATTTCATTGTAAGTGGGTTGCATCAGCCTTGTCCCATTTTCTCAACTGGATATAAAGGAGGGCAGTCAGTAGGCCTCACCCTTCGAGCCCACTCCAGTTTCATAGAGAAAACTCCAGGCCTTGGTGTGCTTTCCTGTGGTAAGGAAACTGCTTTCATTCCTTAGGTGGCACTTTGGTTCAGAACTGCCCTTCCCCAAGGATTCTGGGATGTGCAGCCCGATTAGCTGAGATCAGCCGTGTCTCCTTCATGGATGAAACCAACTGGGCAAAGAGCCGTTCTAGGCTGGGGACCATCGTGCCTTTCCCTAGTCTACAAAGAAACAGCACTCTGAAGGAGGCAAGCTGCTGGCGTGTGATTGCAAAATCTCCTATTCTGAAGAGAAACATTTCGTTGTAAGCGGGTTTAATCAGCCTTGCCACATTTTCTCAACTGGATATAAAGGAGGGCTGTCAGTAGGCGTCACCCTTCAAGCCCACTCCAATTTCATACAGAAAACTCCAGGCCTCAGTGTGCTTTCCTGTGGTAAGGAAACTGCTTTCATTCCTTAGGTGGCACTTTGGCTCAGAACTGCCCTACCCCAAGGATTCAGGGATGTACAGCCCGAGTAGTTGAGATCAGCCCTTCTGGTTCTCTCATGGATGAAACCATCTGGGCAAAGAGCCGTTCTAAGCTGGGGACCATGGTGTCTTTCCCTAGTCTACACAGAAACAGCATTCTGAGGGAGAGGAGCTGCTGGCGTTTGGAAGCACAATTTCCTATTCTGAAGAGAAATATTTCGTTGTAAGCGGGTTGCATCAGCCTTGCCACCTTTTCTAAAATGGCTATAAAGGAGGGCAGTCATTTAGCAGACTTACTTGAGACCCTGCTTCCCAGGCTGGAAACTTTGCTTTCATTCTTTAGGTGGCACATTGGATCAGGACTGCACTACCCCAAGTATTCGGGGATTTGCAGCCCGATTAGTTGAGATCAGTCCTTCTGGCTCTTTCATGGATGAAAACAACTGGGCAAAGAGCCGTTCTAAGCTAGGGCCCATCGTGTCTTTCCCTAGTCAACACAGGAACGGCACTCTGAGGGAGACGAGCTGCTGGCGTTTGATAACAAAATCTCCTATTCTGAAGAGAAACATTTCGTTGTAAGCGGGTTGTATCAGCCTTGTCCCATTTTCTCAACTGGATATAAAGGAGGGCAGTCAGTAGGCCTCACCCTTCGAGCCCACTCCAGTTTCATAGAGAAAACTCCAGGCCTTGGTGTGCTTTCCTGTGGTAAGGAAACTGCTTTCATTCCTTAGGTGGCACTTTGGGTCAGAACTGCCCTTCCCCAAGGATTCTGGGATGTGCAGCCCGATTAGCTGAGATCAGCCCTGGCTCTTTCATGGATGAAACCAACTGGGCAAAGAGCCGTTCTAGGCTGGGGACCATCGTGCCTTTCCCTAGTCTACACAGAAACAGGACTCTGAGGGAGGCAAGCTGCTGGCGTGTGATTGCAAAATCTCCTATTCTAAAGAGAAACATTTCGTTGTAAGCGGGTTGAATCAGCCTTGCCACATTTTCTCAACTGGATATAAAGGAGGGCTGTCAGTAGGCGTCACCCTTCAAGCCCACTCCAATTTCATAGAGAAAACTCCAGGCCGCAGTGTGCTTTCCTGTGGCAAGGAAACTGCTTTCATTCCTTAGGTGGCACTTTGGCTCAGAACTGCCCTACCCCAAGGATTCAGGGATGTACAGCCCGAGTAGTTGAGATCAGCCCTTCTGGTTCTCTCATGGATGAAACCATCTGGGCAAAGAGCCGTTCTAAGCTGGGGACCATGGTGTCTTTCCCTAGTCTACACAGAAACAGCATTCTGAGGCAGAGGAGCTGCTGGCGTTTGGTAGCACAATCTCCTATTCTGAAGAGAAATATTTCGTTGTAAGCGGGTTGCATCAGCCTTGCCACCTTTTCTCAACTGGCTATAAAGGAGGGCAGTCATTTAGCAGACTTACTTGAGACCCTGCTTCCCAGGCTGGAAACTTTGCTTTCATTCCTTAGGTGGCACATTGGCTCAGGAGTGCCTACCCCAAGGATTCAGGGATTGGCAGCCCCATTAGATGAGATCAGCCCTTCTGGCTCTTTCATGGATGAAACCAACTGGACAAAGAGCCGTTCTAAGCTGGGGACCATCGTGCCTTTCCCTAGTCTACACAGAAACAGCACTCTGCGGGAAACGAGCTGCTGGCGTTTGATAGCAAAATCTCCTATTCTGAAGAGAAACATTTCGTTGTATGCGGGTTGCCTCAACCTTGCCACATTTTCTCAACTGGATATAAAGGAGGGCTGTCAGTAGGCGTCACCCTTCAAGCCCACTCCTTTTTCATAGAGAAAACTCCAGGCCTTGGTGTGCTTTCCTGTTGCAAGGAAACTGCTTTCATTCCTTAGTTGGCACTTTGGCTCAGAACTGCCCTACCGCAAGGATTCTTGGATATGCAGCCCGATTAGTTGAGATCAGCCCTTCTGGTTCTCTCATGGATTAAACCATTTGGGCACGGAGCTGTTCTAAGCTGGGGACCATGGTGTCTTTCCCTAGTCTACACAGAAATAGCACTCTGAGTGAGACGAGCTGCTGGCGTTTGGTAGCGAAATCTCCTATTCTGAAGAGAAACTTTTCGTTGTAAGCGGGTTGCATCAGCCTCGTCCCATTTTCTCAACTGGATATAAAGAGGGCAGTCAGTAGGCATCAACCTTCAAGCCCACTCCAGTTTTATAGAGAAAACTCCAGGCCTTGGTGTGCTTTCCTGTTGCAAGGAAACTGCTTTCCTTCCTTAGGTGGCACTTTGACTCAGAACTGCCCTACACCAAGGATTCTTGGATATGCAGCCCGATTGGTTGAGACCAGCCCTTCTGGTTCTCTCATGGACGAAAAAATCTGGGCAAGGAGCCGTTCTAATCTGGGGACCATGCTGTCTTTCCCTAGTCTACACAGAAACAGCATTCTGATGGAGACGAGCTGCTGGCGTTTGGTAGCATAATCTCCTATTCTGAAGAGAAACATTTCGTTGTAAGCGGGTTGCACCAGCCTTGCCACATTTTCTCAACTGGCTATAAAGGAGGGCAGGCATTTAGCAGACTTACTTGAGACCCTGCTTCCCAGGCTGTAAATTTGCTTTCATTCTTAGGTGGCACATTGCCTCAGGAGTGCCTACCCCAAGGATTCAGGGATGTGCAGCCCGATTATTTCAGATCAGACATTCTGGTTCTCTAATGGATGAAACCATCTGGGCAAAGAGCTGTTCTAAGATGGGGACCATGGTGTCTTTCCCTAGTCTACACAGAAACAGCACTCTGAGGGAAACGAGCTGCTGGCGTTTGGTAGCAAAATCTCCTATTCTGAAGAGAAACATTTCGTTGTAAGCGTGTTGCATCAGCTATGCCACATTTTTTCAGCTGGCTATAAAGGAGGGCAGTCATTTAGCAGACTTACTCTAGACCCAGCTTCAAAGGCTGGAAACTTTGCTTTCATTCCTTAGGTGGCACAGTAGCTGACGAATGGCCTACCCCAAGGATTCAGTGATGTGCAGCCCCATTAGTTGAGATCAGCCCTTCTGACTCTTTCATGGATGAAACCAACTGGGCAAAGAGCCGTTCTAAGCTGGGGACCATCGTGTCTTTCACTAGTCTACACCGAAACAGCACTCTGAGGGAGACGAGCTGCTGGAGTTTGACAGCAAAATCTCCTAATCTGAAGAGAAACATTTCGTTGTATGCAGGTTGCCTCAGCCTTGCCACATTTTCTCAACTGGCTATAAAGGAGGGCAGTCAGTAGGCCTCACCCTTCGAGGCCACTCCAGTTTCATAGAGAAAACTCCAGGCCTTGGTGTGCTTTCCTGTGGTAAGGAAACTGCTTTCATTCCTTAGGTGGCACTTTGGCTCAGAAATGCTCTACCCCAAGGATTCAGGGATGTGCAGCCTGCTTAGTTGAGATCAGCCCTGGCTCTTTCATGGATGAAATCAACTGGGAAAAGAGCTGTTCTAAGCTGGGAACCATGGTGTCTTTCCCTAGTCTACACAGAAACATCACTCTGAGGGAGACTAGCTGCAAGCGTTTGGTAGCAAAATCTCCTATTCTGAAGAGAAACATTTCGTTGTAAGCGGGTTGCCTCAACCTTGCCACATTTTCTCAACTGGCTATAAAGGCGGGCAGGCATTTAGCAAACTTACTTGAGACCCTGCTTCCCAGGCTGTAAATTTGCTTTCATTCCTTAGGTGGCACATTGGCTCAGGAGTGCCTACCCCAAGGATTCAGGGATGTGCAGCCCGATTAGTTGAGATCAGCCCTTCTGGTTCTCTCATGGATGAAATCATATGGGCAAAGTGCCGATCTAAGCTGGGGACCATGGTGTCTTTCCTTAGTCTACACAGGAACAGCACTCTGAGGGAGACGAGCTGCTGGCGTTTGGTAGCAAAATCTCCTATTCTGAAGAGAAACATTTCGATGTAAGCGGGTAGCATCAGCCTGGCCACATTTTTTCAACTAGTTATAAAGGAGGGCAGTTCAGTTGGCAGACTTACTTGAGTCCCTGATTCCCAGAATGGAAACTTTGCTTTCTTTCCTTAGGTTGCACTTCGGCTCAGAACTGCCCTATCCCAAGGATTCAGGGATGTGCAGCCCGATTAGTTGAGATCAGCCATTATGGCTCTTTCATAGATGAAACCAACTGGACAAAGAGCCGTTCTAAGCTGGGGACCATCGTGTCTTTCCCTAGTCTACCCTGAAACACCACTCCGAGGGAGACGTGGTGCTGGCGTTTGGTAGCACAACCTCCTATTCTGAAGAGAAAGATTTCGTTGTAAGCGGGTTGCTTCAGCCTTCCCACATTTCCTCACCTGGATATAAAGGAGGGCAGTCAGTAGGCCTCACCCTTGAAGCCCACTCCAATTTCATAGAGAAAACTCCAGGCCTCGGTGTGCTTTCCTGTGGCAGGAAATTTGCTTTCATTCCTTAGTTCGCCCTGTGGCTCAGAACAGATCTCCCAGAAGGATTCAGGGATGTGCAACCCAATTAGTTGTGATCAGCCCTTCTGGCTCTTTCATGGATGAAACCAACTGGGCAAAGAGCCATTCTAAGCTGGGGACCATGCTGTCTTTCCCTAGTCTAAACAGAAACAGCAGTCTGAGTGAGACGAGCTCCTGGCGTTTAGGAGCAAAATCTCCTATTCTGAAGAGAAACATTTCATTGTAAGCCGGTTGCATCAGCCTTGTCCCATTTTCTCAACTGGATATAAAGTAGGGCAGTCAGTAGGCCTCACCCTTCGAGCCATCTCCAGTTTCATAGAGAAAACTCCAGGCCTTGGTGTGCTTTCCTGTGGTAAGGAAACTGCTTTCATTCCTTAAGTGGCACTTTTCCTCAGAACTGCCCTACCTCAAGGATTCAGGGATGTGCAGCCTGATTAGTTGAGATCAGCCCAGGCTCTTTCATGGATGAAACCACCTGGGAAAAGAGCTGTTCTAAGCTGGGAATCATGGTGTCTTTCCCTAGTCTACACAGAAACAGCACTCTGAGGGAGACGAGCTGCAGGCTTTTGGTAGCAAAATCTCCTATTCTGAAGAGAAACATTTCGTTGTAAGCGTGTTGTATCAGCCTTGCCACATTTCTTCAACTGGCTACAAAGGAGGGCAGTCAGTAGGCCTCATCCTTCGAGCCCACTCCAGTTTCATAGAGAAAACTCCAGGCCTTGGTGTGCTTTCCTGTGGTAAGGAAACTGCTTTCATTCCTTAGGTGGCACTTTGGGTCAGAACTGCCCTTCCCCAAGGATTCTGGGATGTGCAGCCCGATTAGCTGAGATCAGCCCTGGCTCTTTCATGGATGAAACCAACTGGGCAAAGAGCCGTTCTAGGCTGGGGACCATCGTGCCTTTCCCTAGTCTACACAGAAACAGGACTCTGAGGGAGGCAAGCTGCTGGCGTGTGATTGCAAAATCTCCTATTCTAAAGAGAAACATTTCGTTGTAAGCGGGTTGAATCAGCCTTGCCACATTTTCTCAACTGGATATAAAGGAGGGCTGTCAGTAGGCGTCACCCTTCAAGCCCACTCCAATTTCATAGAGAAAACTCCAGGCCTCAGTGTGCTTTCCTGTGGCAAGGAAACTGCTTTCATTCCTTAGGTGGCACTTTGGCTCAGAACTGCCCTACCCCAAGGATTCAGGGATGTACAGCCCGAGTAGTTGAGATCAGCCCTTCTGGTTCTCTCATGGATGAAACCATCTGGGCAAAGAGCCGTTCTAAGCTGGGGACCATGGTGTCTTTCCCTAGTCTACACAGAAACAGCATTCTGAGGCAGAGGAGCTGCTGGCGTTTGGTAGCACAATCTCCTATTCTGAAGAGAAATATTTCGTTGTAAGCGGGTTGCATCAGCCTTGCCACCTTTTCTCAACTGGCTATAAAGGAGGGCAGTCATTTAGCAGACTTACTTGAGACCCTGCTTCCCAGGCTGGAAACTTTGCTTTCATTCCTTAGGTGGCACATTGGCTCAGGAGTGCCTACCCCAAGGATTCAGGGATTGGCAGCCCCATTAGATGAGATCAGCCCTTCTGGCTCTTTCATGGATGAAACCAACTGGACAAAGAGCCGTTCTAAGCTGGGGACCATCGTGCCTTTCCCTAGTCTACACAGAAACAGCACTCTGCGGGAAACGAGCTGCTGGCGTTTGATAGCAAAATCTCCTAATCTGAAGAGAAACATTTCGTTGTATGCGGGTTGCCTCAACCTTGCCACATTTTCTCAACTGGATATAAAGGAGGGCTGTCAGTAGGCGTCACCCTTCAAGCCCACTCCTTTTTCATAGAGAAAACTCCAGGCCTTGGTGTGCTTTCCTGTTGCAAGGAAACTGCTTTCATTCCTTAGTTGGCACTTTGGCTCAGAACTGCCCTACCGCAAGGATTCTTGGATATGCAGCCCGATTAGTTGAGATCAGCCCTTCTGGTTCTCTCATGGATTAAACCATTTGGGCACGGAGCTGTTCTAAGCTGGGGACCATGGTGTCTTTCCCTAGTCTACACAGAAATAGCACTCTGAGTGAGACGAGCTGCTGGCGTTTGGTAGCGAAATCTCCTATTCTGAAGAGAAACTTTTCGTTGTAAGCGGGTTGCATCAGCCTCTTCCCATTTTCTCAACTGGATATAAAGAGGGCAGTCAGTAGGCATCAACCTTCAAGCCCACTCCAGTTTTATAGAGAAAACTCCAGGCCTTGGTGTGCTTTCCTGTTGCAAGGAAACTGCTTTCCTTCCTTAGGTGGCACTTTGACTCAGAACTGCCCTACACCAAGGATTCTTGGATATGCAGCCCGATTGGTTGAGACCAGCCCTTCTGGTTCTCTCATGGACGAAAAAATCTGGGCAAGGAGCCGTTCTAATCTGGGGACCATGCTGTCTTTCCCTAGTCTACACAGAAACAGCATTCTGATGGAGACGAGCTGCTGGCGTTTGGTAGCATAATCTCCTATTCTGAAGAGAAACATTTCGTTGTAAGCGGGTTGCACCAGCCTTGCCACATTTTCTCAACTGGCTATAAAGGAGGGCAGGCATTTAGCAGACTTACTTGAGACCCTGCTTCCCAGGCTGTAAATTTGCTTTCATTCTTAGGTGGCACATTGCCTCAGGAGTGCCTACCCCAAGGATTCAGGGATGTGCAGCCCGATTATTTCAGATCAGACATTCTGGTTCTCTAATGGATGAAACCATCTGGGCAAAGAGCTGTTCTAAGATGGGGACCATGGTGTCTTTCCCTAGTCTACACAGAAACAGCACTCTGAGGGAAACGAGCTGCTGGCGTTTGGTAGCAAAATCTCCTATTCTGAAGAGAAACATTTCGTTGTAAGCGTGTTGCATCAGCTATGCCACATTTTTTCAGCTGGCTATAAAGGAGGGCAGTCATTTAGCAGACTTACTCTAGACCCAGCTTCAAAGGCTGGAAACTTTGCTTTCATTCCTTAGGTGGCACAGTAGCTGACGAATGGCCTACCCCAAGGATTCAGTGATGTGCAGCCCCATTAGTTGAGATCAGCCCTTCTGACTCTTTCATGGATGAAACCAACTGGGCAAAGAGCCGTTCTAAGCTGGGGACCATCGTGTCTTTCACTAGTCTACACCGAAACAGCACTCTGAGGGAGACGAGCTGCTGGAGTTTGACAGCAAAATCTCCTAATCTGAAGAGAAACATTTCGTTGTATGCAGGTTGCCTCAGCCTTGCCACATTTTCTCAACTGGCTATAAAGGAGGGCAGTCAGTAGGCCTCACCCTTCGAGGCCACTCCAGTTTCATAGAGAAAACTCCAGGCCTTGGTGTGCTTTCCTGTGGTAAGGAAACTGCTTTCATTCCTTAGGTGGCACTTTGGCTCAGAAATGCTCTACCCCAAGGATTCAGGGATGTGCAGCCTGCTTAGTTGAGATCAGCCCTGGCTCTTTCATGGATGAAATCAACTGGGAAAAGAGCTGTTCTAAGCTGGGAACCATGGTGTCTTTCCCTAGTCTACACAGAAACATCACTCTGAGGGAGACTAGCTGCAAGCGTTTGGTAGCAAAATCTCCTATTCTGAAGAGAAACATTTCGTTGTAAGCGGGTTGCCTCAACCTTGCCACATTTTCTCAACTGGCTATAAAGGCGGGCAGGCATTTAGCAAACTTACTTGAGACCCTGCTTCCCAGGCTGTAAATTTGCTTTCATTCCTTAGGTGGCACATTGGCTCAGGAGTGCCTACCCCAAGGATTCAGGGATGTGCAGCCCGATTAGTTGAGATCAGCCCTTCTGGTTCTCTCATGGATGAAATCATATGGGCAAAGTGCCGATCTAAGCTGGGGACCATGGTGTCTTTCCTTAGTCTACACAGGAACAGCACTCTGAGGGAGACGAGCTGCTGGCGTTTGGTAGCAAAATCTCCTATTCTGAAGAGAAACATTTCGATGTAAGCGGGTAGCATCAGCCTGGCCACATTTTTTCAACTAGTTATAAAGGAGGGCAGTTCAGTTGGCAGACTTACTTGAGTCCCTGATTCCCAGAATGGAAACTTTGCTTTCTTTCCTTAGGTTGCACTTCGGCTCAGAACTGCCCTATCCCAAGGATTCAGGGATGTGCAGCCCGATTAGTTGAGATCAGCCATTATGGCTCTTTCATAGATGAAACCAACTGGACAAAGAGCCGTTCTAAGCTGGGGACCATCGTGTCTTTCCCTAGTCTACCCTGAAACACCACTCCGAGGGAGACGTGGTGCTGGCGTTTGGTAGCACAACCTCCTATTCTGAAGAGAAAGATTTCGTTGTAAGCGGGTTGCTTCAGCCTTCCCACATTTCCTCACCTGGATATAAAGGAGGGCAGTCAGTAGGCCTCACCCTTGAAGCCCACTCCAATTTCATAGAGAAAACTCCAGGCCTCGGTGTGCTTTCCTGTGGCAGGAAATTTGCTTTCATTCCTTAGTTCGCCCTGTGGCTCAGAACAGATCTCCCAGAAGGATTCAGGGATGTGCAACCCAATTAGTTGTGATCAGCCCTTCTGGCTCTTTCATGGATGAAACCAACTGGGCAAAGAGCCATTCTAAGCTGGGGACCATGCTGTCTTTCCCTAGTCTAAACAGAAACAGCAGTCTGAGTGAGACGAGCTCCTGGCGTTTAGGAGCAAAATCTCCTATTCTGAAGAGAAACATTTCATTGTAAGCCGGTTGCATCAGCCTTGTCCCATTTTCTCAACTGGATATAAAGTAGGGCAGTCAGTAGGCCTCACCCTTCGAGCCATCTCCAGTTTCATAGAGAAAACTCCAGGCCTTGGTGTGCTTTCCTGTGGTAAGGAAACTGCTTTCATTCCTTAAGTGGCACTTTTCCTCAGAACTGCACTACCTCAAGGATTCAGGGATGTGCAGCCTGATTAGTTGAGATCAGCCCAGGCTCTTTCATGGATGAAACCACCTGGGAAAAGAGCTGTTCTAAGCTGGGAATCATGGTGTCTTTCCCTAGTCTACACAGAAACAGCACTCTGAGGGAGACGAGCTGCAGGCTTTTGGTAGCAAAATCTCCTATTCTGAAGAGAAACATTTCGTTGTAAGCGTGTTGTATCAGCCTTGCCACATTTCTTCAACTGGCTACAAAGGAGGGCAGTCAGTAGGCCTCATCCTTCGAGCCCACTCCAGTTTCATAGAGAAAACTCCAGGCCTTGGTGTGCTTTCCTGTGGTAAGGAAACTGCTTTCATTCCTTAGGTGGCACTTTGGGTCAGAACTGCCCTTCCCCAAGGATTCTGGGATGTGCAGCCCGATTAGCTGAGATCAGCCCTGGCTCTTTCATGGATGAAACCAACTGGGCAAAGAGCCGTTCTAGGCTGGGGACCATCGTGCCTTTCCCTAGTCTACACAGAAACAGGACTCTGAGGGAGGCAAGCTGCTGGCGTGTGATTGCAAAATCTCCTATTCTAAAGAGAAACATTTCGTTGTAAGCGGGTTGAATCAGCCTTGCCACATTTTCTCAACTGGATATAAAGGAGGGCTGTCAGTAGGCGTCACCCTTCAAGCCCACTCCAATTTCATAGAGAAAACTCCAGGCCTCAGTGTGCTTTCCTGTGGCAAGGAAACTGCTTTCATTCCTTAGGTGGCACTTTGGCTCAGAACTGCCCTACCCCAAGGATTCAGGGATGTACAGCCCGAGTAGTTGAGATCAGCCCTTCTGGTTCTCTCATGGATGAAACCATCTGGGCAAAGAGCCGTTCTAAGCTGGGGACCATGGTGTCTTTCCCTAGTCTACACAGAAACAGCATTCTGAGGCAGAGGAGCTGCTGGCGTTTGGTAGCACAATCTCCTATTCTGAAGAGAAACATTTCGTTGTAAGCGGGTTGCATCAGCCTTGCCACCTTGTCTCAAATGGCTATAAAGGAGGGCAGTCATTTAGCAGACTTACTTGAGACCCTGCTTCCCAGGCTGGAAACTTTGCTTTCATTCTTTAGGTGGCACATTGGATCAGGACTGCACTACCCCAAGTATTCGGGGATTTGCAGCCCGATTAGTTGAGATCAGTCCTTCTGGATCTTTCATGGATGAAAACAACTGGGCAAAGAGCCGTTCTAAGCTAGGGCCCATCGTGTCTTTCCCTAGTCAACACAGGAACGGCACTCTGAGGGAGACGAGCTGCTGGCGTTTGGTAGCAAAATCTCCTATTCTGAAGAGAAACATTTCGTTGTAAGCGGGTTGTATCAGCCTTGTCCCATTTTCTCAACTGGATATAAAGGAGGGCAGTCAGTAGGCCTCACCCTTCGAGCCCACTCCAGTTTCATAGAGAAAACTCCAGGCCTTGGTGTGCTTTCCTGTGGTAAGGAAACTGCTTTCATTCCTTAGGTGGCACTTTGGGTCAGAACTGCCCTTCCCCAAGGATTCTGGGATGTGCAGCCCGATTAGCTGAGATCAGCCCTGGCTCTTTCATGGATGAAACCAACTGGGCAAAGAGCCGTTCTAGGCTGGGGACCATCGTGCCTTTCCCTAGTCTACACAGAAACAGGACTCTGAGGGAGGCAAGCTGCTGGCGTGTGATTGCAAAATCTCCTATTCTAAAGAGAAACATTTCGTTGTAAGCGGGTTGAATCAGCCTTGCCACATTTTCTCAACTGGATATAAAGGAGGGCTGTCAGTAGGCGTCACCCTTCAAGCCCACTCCAATTTCATAGAGAAAACTCCAGGCCTCAGTGTGCTTTCCTGTGGCAAGGAAACTGCTTTCATTCCTTAGGTGGCACTTTGTCTCAGAACTGCCCTACCCCAAGGATTCAGGGATGTACAGCCCGAGTAGTTGAGATCAGCCCTTCTGGTTCTCTCGTGGATGAAAAAATCTGGGCAAGGAGCCGTTCTGAGCTGGGGACCAAGGTGTCTTTCCCTAGTCTACACAGAAACAGCACTCTGAGGGAGACGAGCTGCTGGCGTTTGGTAGCACAATCTCCTATTCTGAAGAGAAACATTTCGTTGTAAGCGGGTTGCATCAGCCTTGCCACATTTTCTCAACTGGCTATAAAGGAGGGCAGGCATTTAGCAGACTTACTTGAGACCCTGCTTCCCAGGCTGTAAATTTGCTTTCATTCCTTAGGTGGCACAGTGGCTCAGGAGTGCCTACACCAAGAATTCAGGGATGTGCAGCCCGATTAGTTGAAATCAGCCCTTCTGGTTCTCTCGTGGATGAAATCATATGGGCAAAGAGCGGTTCTAAGCTGGGGACCATGGTGTCTTTCCCTAGTCTACACTGAAACAGAACTCTGAGGGAGACGAGCTGCTGGCATTTGGTAGCACAATCTCCTATTCTGAAGAGAAACATTTCGTTGTAAGCGAGTTGCATCAGCTTTGCCACATTTTCTCAACTGGCTATAAAGGAGGGCAGTCATTTAGCAGACTTACTTGAGACCCTGCTTCCCAGGGTGGAATCTGTGCTTTCATTCTTTAGGTGGCACATTGCCTCAGGACTGCCCTACCCCAAGTATTCAGGGATTTGCAGCCCGATTAGTTGAGATTAGACCATCTGGCTTTTTTATGGATGAAACCAACTGGGCAAAGAGCCGTTCTAAGCTGGGGAGCATGGTGTATTTCCCTAGTCTACACAGAAACAGCATTCTGAGGGAGAAGAGCTGTTGCCGTTTGGTAGCAAAATCTCCTATTCTGAAGAGAAACATTTCGTTGTAAGCGGGATGCATCAGCCTTGACACATTTCCTCAATTGGCTATAAAGGAGGGAAGTCAGTAGGCCTCACCCTTCCAGCCCACTCCAATTTCATAGAGAAAACAACAGGCTTCCGTGTGCATCCTGTGGTAGAAATTTGCTTTCATTCCTTAGGTAGCCCTTTGGCTCAGAACAGCCCTCCCAGAAGGATTCAGTGATTTGCAGCCCGATTAGTTGTGATCAGCCCTTCTGGCTGTTTCATGGATGAAACCAACTGGGCAAAGAACCATTCTAAGCTGGGGACCATGCTGTCTTTCCCTAGTCTACACAGAAAGAGCAGTCTGAGTGAGACGAGCTGCTGGCGTTTGGTAGCGAAACCTCCTATTCTGAAGAGAAACATTTCGTTGTAAGAGGGTTGCATCAGCCTCGTCCCATTTTCTCAACTGGATATAAAGAGGGCAGTCAGTAGGCATCAACCTTCAAGCCCACTCCAGTTTTATAGAGAAAACTCCAGGCCTTGCTGTGCTTTCCTGTGGCAAGGAAACTGCTTTCCTTCCTTAGGTGGCACTTTGACTCAGAACTGCCCTACCCCAAGGATTCTTGGATATGCAGCCCGATTAGTTGAGATCAGCCCTTCTGTTTCTCTCATGGACGAAAAAATCTGGGCAAGGAGCCGTTCTAATCTGGGGACCATGAGGTCTTTCCCTAGTCTACACAGAAACAGCATTCTGTGGGAGACGAGCTGCTGGCGTTTGGTAGCATAATCTCCTATTCTGAAGAGAAACATTTCGTTGTAAGCGGGTTGCACCAGCCTTGCCACATTTTCTCAACTGGCTATAAAGGAGGGCAGGCATTTAGCAGACTTACTTGAGACCCTGCTTCCCAGGCTGTAAATTTGCTTTCATTCTTAGGTGGCACATTGGCTCAGGAGTGCCTACCCCAAGGATTCAGGGATGTGCAGCCCGATTATTTGAGATCAGACATTCTGGTTCTCTAATGGATGAAACCATCTGGGCAAAGAGCCGTTCTAAGATGGGGACCATGGTGTCTTTCCCTAGTCTACACAGAAACAGCACTCTGAGGGAAACGAGCTGCTGGCGTTTAGTAGCAAAATCTCCTATTCTGAAGAGAAACATTTCGTTGTAAGCGGGTTGCATCAGCCTTGTCCCATTTTCTTAACTGGATATAAAGGAGGGCAGTCAGTAGGCCTCACCCTTCGAGCCCACTCCAGTTTCATAGAGAAAACTCCAGGCCTTGGTGTGCTTTCCTGTGGTAAGGAAACTGCTTTCATTCCTTAGGTGGCACTTTGGCTCTGAACTGCCCTACCCCAAGGATTCAGGAATGTGCAGCCTGATTAGTTGAGATCAGCCCTGGCTCTTTCATGGATGAAAACAACTGGGAAAAGAGCTGTTCTACGTTGGAACCATGGTGTCTTTCCCTAGTCTACACAGAAACAGCACTCTGAGGGAGACGAGCTGCAGGAGTTTGGTAGCAAAATCTCCTAATCTGAAGAGAAACATTTCGTTGTATGCGGGTTGCCTCAGCCTTGCCACATTTTCTCAACTGGCTATAAAGGAGGGCAGTCAGTTGGCAGACTTACTTGAGTCCCTCCTTCCCAGGCTGGAAACTTTGCTTTCTTTCCTTAGGTTGCACTTCGGCTCAGAGCTGCACTACCCCAAGGATTCAGGGATGTGCAGCCCGATTAGTTGAGATCAGCCCTTCTGGCTCTTTCATGGATGAAACCAACAGGGAAAAGAGTCTTTCTAAGTTAGGAACCATGGTGTCTTTCCCTAGTCTACACAGAAACAGCAGTCTGAGTGAGACGAGCTGCTGGCGTTTGGTAGCAAAATTTCCTATTCTGAAGAGAAACATTTCGTTGTAAGCGTGTTGCATCAGCTTTGCCACATTTTTTCAACTGGCTATAAAGGAGGGCAGTCATTTAGCAGACTTACTCTAGACCCAGCTTCCCAGGCTGGAAACTTTGCTTTCATTCCTTAGGTGGCACAGTAGCTGACGAATGGCCTACCCCAAGGATTCAGTGATGTGCAGCCCCATTAGTTGAGATCAGCCCTTCTGACTCTTTCATGGATGAAACCAACTGGGCAAAGAGCCGTTCTAAGCTGGGGACCATCGTGTCTTTCACTAGTCTACACAGAAACAGCACTCTGAGGGAGACGAGCTGCTGGAGTTTGACAGCAAAATCTCCTAATCTGAAGAGAAACATTTCGTTGTATGCAGGTTGCCTCAGCCTTGCCACATTTTCTCAACTGGCTATAAAGGAGGGCAGTCAGTAGGCCTCACCCTTCGAGGGCACTCCAGTTTCATAGAGAAAACTCCAGGCCTTGGTGTGCTTTCCTGTGGTAAGGAAACTGCTTTCATTCCTTAGGTGGCACTTTGGCTCAGAACTGCCCTACCCCAAGGATTCAGGAAGTGCAGCCTGCTTAGTTGAGATCAGCCCTGGCTCTTTCATGGATGAAATTAACTGGGAAAAGAGCTGTTCTAAGCTGGGAACCATGGTGTCTTTCCCTAGTCTACACAGAAACAGCACTCTGAGGGAGACGAGCTGCAAGCGTTTGGTAGCAAAATCTCCTATTCTGAAGAGAAACATTTCGTTGTAAGCGGGTTGCATCAACCTTGCCACATTTTCTCAACTGGCTATAAAGGCGGGCAGGCATTTAGCAAACTTACTTGAGACCCTGCTTCCCAGGCTGTAAATTTGCTTTCATTCCTTAGGTGGCACATTGGCTCAGGAGTGCCTACCCCAAGGATTCAGGGATGTGCAGCCCGATTAGTTGAGATCAGCCCTTCTGGTTCTCTCATGGATGAAATCATATGGGCAAAGAGCCGTTCTAAGCTGGGGACCATGGTGTCTTTCCCTAGTCCTCACAGAAACAGCACTCTGAGGGAGACGAGCTGCTGGCGTTTGGTAGCACAATCTCCTATTCTGCAGAGAAACGTTTCGTTGTAAGCGGGTTGCATCAGCCTTGTCACATTTCCTCAACTGGCTATAAAGGAGGGCAGTCAGTAGGCCTCACCCTTCATGCCCACTCCAATTTCATAGAGAAAACAACAGGCCTCGGTGTGCTTTCCTGTGGCAGGAAATATGCTTTCATTCCTTAGGTGGCCCTTTGGCTCAGAACAGACCTCCCAGAAGGATTCAGGGATGTGCAACCCAATTAGTTGTGATCAGCCCTTCTGGCTCTTTCATGGATGAAACCAACTGGGCAAAGAGCCATTCTAAGCTGGGGACCATGCAGTCTTTCCCTAGTCTACACAGAAATAGCAGTCTGAGTGAGACGAGCTGCTGGCGTTTAGTAGCGAAATCTCCTATTCTGAAGAAAAACATTTCTTTGTAAGCCAGTTGCATCAGCCTTGTCCCATTTTCTCAACTGGATATAAAGTAGGGCAGTCAGTAGGCCTCACCCTTCGAGCCATCTCAAGTTTCATAGAGAAAACTCCAGGCCTTGGTGTGCTTTCCTGTGGTAAGGAAACTGCTTTCATTCCTTAGGTGGCACTTTTGCTCAGAACTGCCCTACCTCAAGGATTCAGGGATGTGCAGCCTGATTAGTTGAGATCAGCCCTGGCTCTTTCATGGATGAAACCACCTGGGAAAAGAGCTGTTCTAAGCTGGGAACCATGGTGTCTTTCCCTAGTCTACACAGAAACAGCACTCTGAGGGAGACGAGCTGCAGGCTTTTGGTAGCAAAATCTCCTATTCTGAAGAGAAACATTTCGTTGTAAGCGTGTTGTATCAGCCTTGCCACATTTCTTCAACTGGCTACAAAGGAGGGCTGTCAGTAGGCTTCACCCTTCAAGCCCACTCCAATTTCATAGAGAAAACAACAGACCTCCTTGTGCTTTCCTGTGGCAGGAAATTTGCTTTCTTTCCTTAGGTGGCCCTTTGGATCACAACAGAGCTCCCAGAAAGATTCAGGGATGTGCAGCCCAATTAGTGGTGATCAGCCCTTCTGGCTCTTTCATGGATGAAACCAACTGGGCAAAGAGCCATTCTAAGCTGGGGACCATCGTGCCTTTCCCTAGTCTACACAGAAACAGCACTCTGAGGGAAACGAGCTGCTGGCGTTTGATAGCAAAATCTCCTATTCTGAAGAGAAACATTTCGTTGTAAGCGGGTTGCTTCAGCCTTCCCACATTTCCTCACCTGGATATAAAGGAGGGCAGTCAGTAGGCCTCACCCTTGAAGCCCACTCCAATTTCATAGAGAAAACTCCAGGCCTCGGTGTGCTTTCCTGTGGCAGGAAATTTGCTTTCATTCCTTAGTTGGCCCTGTGGCTCAGAACAGACCTCCCAGAAGGATTCAGATATGTGCAACCCAATTAGTTGTGATCAGCCCTTCTGGCTCTTTCATGGATGAAACCAACTGGGCAAAGATCCATTCTAAGCCTGGGACCATGCTGTCTTTCCCTAGTCTACACAGAAACAGCAGTCTGAGTGAGACGAGCTGCTGGCGTTTAGTAGCAAAATCTCCTATTCTGAAGAGAAACATTTCATTGTAAGTGGGTTGCATCAGCCTTGTCCCATTTTCTCAACTGGATATAAAGGAGGGCAGTCAGTAGGCCTCACCCTTCGAGCCCACTCCAGTTTCATAGAGAAAACTCCAGGCCTTGGTGTGCTTTCCTGTGGTAAGGAAACTGCTTTCATTCCTTAGGTGGCACTTTGGTTCAGAACTGCCCTTCCCCAAGGATTCTGGGATGTGCAGCCCGATTAGCTGAGATCAGCCGTGTCTCCTTCATGGATGAAACCAACTGGGCAAAGAGCCGTTCTAGGCTGGGGACCATCGTGCCTTTCCCTAGTCTACAAAGAAACAGCACTCTGAAGGAGGCAAGCTGCTGGCGTGTGATTGCAAAATCTCCTATTCTGAAGAGAAACATTTCGTTGTAAGCGGGTTTAATCAGCCTTGCCACATTTTCTCAACTGGATATAAAGGAGGGCTGTCAGTAGGCGTCACCCTTCAAGCCCACTCCAATTTCATACAGAAAACTCCAGGCCTCAGTGTGCTTTCCTGTGGTAAGGAAACTGCTTTCATTCCTTAGGTGGCACTTTGGCTCAGAACTGCCCTACCCCAAGGATTCAGGGATGTACAGCCCGAGTAGTTGAGATCAGCCCTTCTGGTTCTCTCATGGATGAAACCATCTGGGCAAAGAGCCGTTCTAAGCTGGGGACCATGGTGTCTTTCCCTAGTCTACACAGAAACAGCATTCTGAGGGAGAGGAGCTGCTGGCGTTTGGAAGCACAATTTCCTATTCTGAAGAGAAATATTTCGTTGTAAGCGGGTTGCATCAGCCTTGCCACCTTTTCTAAAATGGCTATAAAGGAGGGCAGTCATTTAGCAGACTTACTTGAGACCCTGCTTCCCAGGCTGGAAACTTTGCTTTCATTCTTTAGGTGGCACATTGGATCAGGACTGCACTACCCCAAGTATTCGGGGATTTGCAGCCCGATTAGTTGAGATCAGTCCTTCTGGCTCTTTCATGGATGAAAACAACTGGGCAAAGAGCCGTTCTAAGCTAGGGCCCATCGTGTCTTTCCCTAGTCAACACAGGAACGGCACTCTGAGGGAGACGAGCTGCTGGCGTTTGATAACAAAATCTCCTATTCTGAAGAGAAACATTTCGTTGTAAGCGGGTTGTATCAGCCTTGTCCCATTTTCTCAACTGGATATAAAGGAGGGCAGTCAGTAGGCCTCACCCTTCGAGCCCACTCCAGTTTCATAGAGAAAACTCCAGGCCTTGGTGTGCTTTCCTGTGGTAAGGAAACTGCTTTCATTCCTTAGGTGGCACTTTGGGTCAGAACTGCCCTTCCCCAAGGATTCTGGGATGTGCAGCCCGATTAGCTGAGATCAGCCCTGGCTCTTTCATGGATGAAACCAACTGGGCAAAGAGCCGTTCTAGGCTGGGGACCATCGTGCCTTTCCCTAGTCTACACAGAAACAGGACTCTGAGGGAGGCAAGCTGCTGGCGTGTGATTGCAAAATCTCCTATTCTAAAGAGAAACATTTCGTTGTAAGCGGGTTGAATCAGCCTTGCCACATTTTCTCAACTGGATATAAAGGAGGGCTGTCAGTAGGCGTCACCCTTCAAGCCCACTCCAATTTCATAGAGAAAACTCCAGGCCGCAGTGTGCTTTCCTGTGGCAAGGAAACTGCTTTCATTCCTTAGGTGGCACTTTGGCTCAGAACTGCCCTACCCCAAGGATTCAGGGATGTACAGCCCGAGTAGTTGAGATCAGCCCTTCTGGTTCTCTCATGGATGAAACCATCTGGGCAAAGAGCCGTTCTAAGCTGGGGACCATGGTGTCTTTCCCTAGTCTACACAGAAACAGCATTCTGAGGCAGAGGAGCTGCTGGCGTTTGGTAGCACAATCTCCTATTCTGAAGAGAAATATTTCGTTGTAAGCGGGTTGCATCAGCCTTGCCACCTTTTCTCAACTGGCTATAAAGGAGGGCAGTCATTTAGCAGACTTACTTGAGACCCTGCTTCCCAGGCTGGAAACTTTGCTTTCATTCCTTAGGTGGCACATTGGCTCAGGAGTGCCTACCCCAAGGATTCAGGGATTGGCAGCCCCATTAGATGAGATCAGCCCTTCTGGCTCTTTCATGGATGAAACCAACTGGACAAAGAGCCGTTCTAAGCTGGGGACCATCGTGCCTTTCCCTAGTCTACACAGAAACAGCACTCTGCGGGAAACGAGCTGCTGGCGTTTGATAGCAAAATCTCCTATTCTGAAGAGAAACATTTCGTTGTATGCGGGTTGCCTCAACCTTGCCACATTTTCTCAACTGGATATAAAGGAGGGCTGTCAGTAGGCGTCACCCTTCAAGCCCACTCCTTTTTCATAGAGAAAACTCCAGGCCTTGGTGTGCTTTCCTGTTGCAAGGAAACTGCTTTCATTCCTTAGTTGGCACTTTGGCTCAGAACTGCCCTACCGCAAGGATTCTTGGATATGCAGCCCGATTAGTTGAGATCAGCCCTTCTGGTTCTCTCATGGATTAAACCATTTGGGCACGGAGCTGTTCTAAGCTGGGGACCATGGTGTCTTTCCCTAGTCTACACAGAAATAGCACTCTGAGTGAGACGAGCTGCTGGCGTTTGGTAGCGAAATCTCCTATTCTGAAGAGAAACTTTTCGTTGTAAGCGGGTTGCATCAGCCTCGTCCCATTTTCTCAACTGGATATAAAGAGGGCAGTCAGTAGGCATCAACCTTCAAGCCCACTCCAGTTTTATAGAGAAAACTCCAGGCCTTGGTGTGCTTTCCTGTTGCAAGGAAACTGCTTTCCTTCCTTAGGTGGCACTTTGACTCAGAACTGCCCTACACCAAGGATTCTTGGATATGCAGCCCGATTGGTTGAGACCAGCCCTTCTGGTTCTCTCATGGACGAAAAAATCTGGGCAAGGAGCCGTTCTAATCTGGGGACCATGCTGTCTTTCCCTAGTCTACACAGAAACAGCATTCTGATGGAGACGAGCTGCTGGCGTTTGGTAGCATAATCTCCTATTCTGAAGAGAAACATTTCGTTGTAAGCGGGTTGCACCAGCCTTGCCACATTTTCTCAACTGGCTATAAAGGAGGGCAGGCATTTAGCAGACTTACTTGAGACCCTGCTTCCCAGGCTGTAAATTTGCTTTCATTCTTAGGTGGCACATTGCCTCAGGAGTGCCTACCCCAAGGATTCAGGGATGTGCAGCCCGATTATTTCAGATCAGACATTCTGGTTCTCTAATGGATGAAACCATCTGGGCAAAGAGCTGTTCTAAGATGGGGACCATGGTGTCTTTCCCTAGTCTACACAGAAACAGCACTCTGAGGGAAACGAGCTGCTGGCGTTTGGTAGCAAAATCTCCTATTCTGAAGAGAAACATTTCGTTGTAAGCGTGTTGCATCAGCTATGCCACATTTTTTCAGCTGGCTATAAAGGAGGGCAGTCATTTAGCAGACTTACTCTAGACCCAGCTTCAAAGGCTGGAAACTTTGCTTTCATTCCTTAGGTGGCACAGTAGCTGACGAATGGCCTACCCCAAGGATTCAGTGATGTGCAGCCCCATTAGTTGAGATCAGCCCTTCTGACTCTTTCATGGATGAAACCAACTGGGCAAAGAGCCGTTCTAAGCTGGGGACCATCGTGTCTTTCACTAGTCTACACCGAAACAGCACTCTGAGGGAGACGAGCTGCTGGAGTTTGACAGCAAAATCTCCTAATCTGAAGAGAAACATTTCGTTGTATGCAGGTTGCCTCAGCCTTGCCACATTTTCTCAACTGGCTATAAAGGAGGGCAGTCAGTAGGCCTCACCCTTCGAGGCCACTCCAGTTTCATAGAGAAAACTCCAGGCCTTGGTGTGCTTTCCTGTGGTAAGGAAACTGCTTTCATTCCTTAGGTGGCACTTTGGCTCAGAAATGCTCTACCCCAAGGATTCAGGGATGTGCAGCCTGCTTAGTTGAGATCAGCCCTGGCTCTTTCATGGATGAAATCAACTGGGAAAAGAGCTGTTCTAAGCTGGGAACCATGGTGTCTTTCCCTAGTCTACACAGAAACATCACTCTGAGGGAGACTAGCTGCAAGCGTTTGGTAGCAAAATCTCCTATTCTGAAGAGAAACATTTCGTTGTAAGCGGGTTGCCTCAACCTTGCCACATTTTCTCAACTGGCTATAAAGGCGGGCAGGCATTTAGCAAACTTACTTGAGACCCTGCTTCCCAGGCTGTAAATTTGCTTTCATTCCTTAGGTGGCACATTGGCTCAGGAGTGCCTACCCCAAGGATTCAGGGATGTGCAGCCCGATTAGTTGAGATCAGCCCTTCTGGTTCTCTCATGGATGAAATCATATGGGCAAAGTGCCGATCTAAGCTGGGGACCATGGTGTCTTTCCTTAGTCTACACAGGAACAGCACTCTGAGGGAGACGAGCTGCTGGCGTTTGGTAGCAAAATCTCCTATTCTGAAGAGAAACATTTCGATGTAAGCGGGTAGCATCAGCCTGGCCACATTTTTTCAACTAGTTATAAAGGAGGGCAGTTCAGTTGGCAGACTTACTTGAGTCCCTGATTCCCAGAATGGAAACTTTGCTTTCTTTCCTTAGGTTGCACTTCGGCTCAGAACTGCCCTATCCCAAGGATTCAGGGATGTGCAGCCCGATTAGTTGAGATCAGCCATTATGGCTCTTTCATAGATGAAACCAACTGGACAAAGAGCCGTTCTAAGCTGGGGACCATCGTGTCTTTCCCTAGTCTACCCTGAAACACCACTCCGAGGGAGACGTGGTGCTGGCGTTTGGTAGCACAACCTCCTATTCTGAAGAGAAAGATTTCGTTGTAAGCGGGTTGCTTCAGCCTTCCCACATTTCCTCACCTGGATATAAAGGAGGGCAGTCAGTAGGCCTCACCCTTGAAGCCCACTCCAATTTCATAGAGAAAACTCCAGGCCTCGGTGTGCTTTCCTGTGGCAGGAAATTTGCTTTCATTCCTTAGTTCGCCCTGTGGCTCAGAACAGATCTCCCAGAAGGATTCAGGGATGTGCAACCCAATTAGTTGTGATCAGCCCTTCTGGCTCTTTCATGGATGAAACCAACTGGGCAAAGAGCCATTCTAAGCTGGGGACCATGCTGTCTTTCCCTAGTCTAAACAGAAACAGCAGTCTGAGTGAGACGAGCTCCTGGCGTTTAGGAGCAAAATCTCCTATTCTGAAGAGAAACATTTCATTGTAAGCCGGTTGCATCAGCCTTGTCCCATTTTCTCAACTGGATATAAAGTAGGGCAGTCAGTAGGCCTCACCCTTCGAGCCATCTCCAGTTTCATAGAGAAAACTCCAGGCCTTGGTGTGCTTTCCTGTGGTAAGGAAACTGCTTTCATTCCTTAAGTGGCACTTTTCCTCAGAACTGCCCTACCTCAAGGATTCAGGGATGTGCAGCCTGATTAGTTGAGATCAGCCCAGGCTCTTTCATGGATGAAACCACCTGGGAAAAGAGCTGTTCTAAGCTGGGAATCATGGTGTCTTTCCCTAGTCTACACAGAAACAGCACTCTGAGGGAGACGAGCTGCAGGCTTTTGGTAGCAAAATCTCCTATTCTGAAGAGAAACATTTCGTTGTAAGCGTGTTGTATCAGCCTTGCCACATTTCTTCAACTGGCTACAAAGGAGGGCAGTCAGTAGGCCTCATCCTTCGAGCCCACTCCAGTTTCATAGAGAAAACTCCAGGCCTTGGTGTGCTTTCCTGTGGTAAGGAAACTGCTTTCATTCCTTAGGTGGCACTTTGGGTCAGAACTGCCCTTCCCCAAGGATTCTGGGATGTGCAGCCCGATTAGCTGAGATCAGCCCTGGCTCTTTCATGGATGAAACCAACTGGGCAAAGAGCCGTTCTAGGCTGGGGACCATCGTGCCTTTCCCTAGTCTACACAGAAACAGGACTCTGAGGGAGGCAAGCTGCTGGCGTGTGATTGCAAAATCTCCTATTCTAAAGAGAAACATTTCGTTGTAAGCGGGTTGAATCAGCCTTGCCACATTTTCTCAACTGGATATAAAGGAGGGCTGTCAGTAGGCGTCACCCTTCAAGCCCACTCCAATTTCATAGAGAAAACTCCAGGCCTCAGTGTGCTTTCCTGTGGCAAGGAAACTGCTTTCATTCCTTAGGTGGCACTTTGGCTCAGAACTGCCCTACCCCAAGGATTCAGGGATGTACAGCCAGAGTAGTTGAGATCAGCCCTTCTGGTTCTCTCATGGATGAAACCATCTGGGCAAAGAGCCGTTCTAAGCTGGGGACCATGGTGTCTTTCCCTAGTCTACACAGAAACAGCATTCTGAGGCAGAGGAGCTGCTGGCGTTTGGTAGCACAATCTCCTATTCTGAAGAGAAATATTTCGTTGTAAGCGGGTTGCATCAGCCTTGCCACCTTTTCTCAACTGGCTATAAAGGAGGGCAGTCATTTAGCAGACTTACTTGAGACCCTGCTTCCCAGGCTGGAAACTTTGCTTTCATTCCTTAGGTGGCACATTGGCTCAGGAGTGCCTACCCCAAGGATTCAGGGATTGGCAGCCCCATTAGATGAGATCAGCCCTTCTGGCTCTTTCATGGATGAAACCAACTGGACAAAGAGCCGTTCTAAGCTGGGGACCATCGTGCCTTTCCCTAGTCTACACAGAAACAGCACTCTGCGGGAAACGAGCTGCTGGCGTTTGATAGCAAAATCTCCTAATCTGAAGAGAAACATTTCGTTGTATGCGGGTTGCCTCAACCTTGCCACATTTTCTCAACTGGATATAAAGGAGGGCTGTCAGTAGGCGTCACCCTTCAAGCCCACTCCTTTTTCATAGAGAAAACTCCAGGCCTTGGTGTGCTTTCCTGTTGCAAGGAAACTGCTTTCATTCCTTAGTTGGCACTTTGGCTCAGAAATGCCCTACCGCAAGGATTCTTGGATATGCAGCCCGATTAGTTGAGATCAGCCCTTCTGGTTCTCTCATGGATTAAACCATTTGGGCACGGAGCTGTTCTAAGCTGGGGACCATGGTGTCTTTCCCTAGTCTACACAGAAATAGCACTCTGAGTGAGACGAGCTGCTGGCGTTTGGTAGCGAAATCTCCTATTCTGAAGAGAAACTTTTCGTTGTAAGCGGGTTGCATCAGCCTCGTCCCATTTTCTCAACTGGATATAAAGAGGGCAGTCAGTAGGCATCAACCTTCAAGCCCACTCCAGTTTTATAGAGAAAACTCCAGGCCTTGGTGTGCTTTCCTGTTGCAAGGAAACTGCTTTCCTTCCTTAGGTGGCACTTTGACTCAGAACTGCCCTACACCAAGGATTCTTGGATATGCAGCCCGATTGGTTGAGACCAGCCCTTCTGGTTCTCTCATGGACGAAAAAATCTGGGCAAGGAGCCGTTCTAATCTGGGGACCATGCTGTCTTTCCCTAGTCTACACAGAAACAGCATTCTGATGGAGACGAGCTGCTGGCGTTTGGTAGCATAATCTCCTATTCTGAAGAGAAACATTTCGTTGTAAGCGGGTTGCACCAGCCTTGCCACATTTTCTCAACTGGCTATAAAGGAGGGCAGGCATTTAGCAGACTTACTTGAGACCCTGCTTCCCAGGCTGTAAATTTGCTTTCATTCTTAGGTGGCACATTGCCTCAGGAGTGCCTACCCCAAGGATTCAGGGATGTGCAGCCCGATTATTTCAGATCAGACATTCTGGTTCTCTAATGGATGAAACCATCTGGGCAAAGAGCTGTTCTAAGATGGGGACCATGGTGTCTTTCCCTAGTCTACACAGAAACAGCACTCTGAGGGAAACGAGCTGCTGGCGTTTGGTAGCAAAATCTCCTATTCTGAAGAGAAACATTTCGTTGTAAGCGTGTTGCATCAGCTATGCCACATTTTTTCAGCTGGCTATAAAGGAGGGCAGTCATTTAGCAGACTTACTCTAGACCCAGCTTCAAAGGCTGGAAACTTTGCTTTCATTCCTTAGGTGGCACAGTAGCTGACGAATGGCCTACCCCAAGGATTCAGTGATGTGCAGCCCCATTAGTTGAGATCAGCCCTTCTGACTCTTTCATGGATGAAACCAACTGGGCAAAGAGCCGTTCTAAGCTGGGGACCATCGTGTCTTTCACTAGTCTACACAGAAACAGCACTCTGAGGGAGACGAGCTGCTGGAGTTTGACAGCAAAATCTCCTAATCTGAAGAGAAACATTTCGTTGTATGCAGGTTGCCTCAGCCTTGCCACATTTTCTCAACTGGCTATAAAGGAGGGCAGTCAGTAGGCCTCACCCTTCGAGGCCACTCCAGTTTCATAGAGAAAACTCCAGGCCTTGGTGTGCTTTCCTGTGGTAAGGAAACTGCTTTCATTCCTTAGGTGGCACTTTGGCTCAGAAATGCTCTACCCCAAGGATTCAGGGATGTGCAGCCTGCTTAGTTGAGATCAGCCCTGGCTCTTTCATGGATGAAATCAACTGGGAAAAGAGCTGTTCTAAGCTGGGAACCATGGTGTCTTTCCCTAGTCTACACAGAAACATCACTCTGAGGGAGACTAGCTGCAAGCGTTTGGTAGCAAAATCTCCTATTCTGAAGAGAAACATTTCGTTGTAAGCGGGTTGCCTCAACCTTGCCACATTTTCTCAACTGGCTATAAAGGCGGGCAGGCATTTAGCAAACTTACTTGAGACCCTGCTTCCCAGGCTGTAAATTTGCTTTCATTCCTTAGGTGGCACATTGGCTCAGGAGTGCCTACCCCAAGGATTCAGGGATGTGCAGCCCGATTAGTTGAGATCAGCCCTTCTGGTTCTCTCATGGATGAAATCATATGGGCAAAGTGCCGATCTAAGCTGGGGACCATGGTGTCTTTCCTTAGTCTACACAGGAACAGCACTCTGAGGGAGACGAGCTGCTGGCGTTTGGTAGCAAAATCTCCTATTCTGAAGAGAAACATTTCGATGTAAGCGGGTAGCATCAGCCTGGCCACATTTTTTCAACTAGTTATAAAGGAGTGCAGTTCAGTTGGCAGACTTACTTGAGTCCCTGATTCCCAGAATGGAAACTTTGCTTTCTTTCCTTAGGTTGCACTTCGGCTCAGAACTGCCCTATCCCAAGGATTCAGGGATGTGCAGCCCGATTAGTTGAGATCAGCCATTATGGCTCTTTCATAGATGAAACCAACTGGACAAAGAGCCGTTCTAAGCTGGGGACCATCGTGTCTTTCCCTAGTCTACCCTGAAACACCACTCCGAGGGAGACGTGGTGCTGGCGTTTGGTAGCACAACCTCCTATTCTGAAGAGAAAGATTTCGTTGTAAGCGGGTTGCTTCAGCCTTCCCACATTTCCTCACCTGGATATAAAGGAGGGCAGTCAGTAGGCCTCACCCTTGAAGCCCACTCCAATTTCATAGAGAAAACTCCAGGCCTCGGTGTGCTTTCCTGTGGCAGGAAATTTGCTTTCATTCCTTAGTTCGCCCTGTGGCTCAGAACAGATCTCCCAGAAGGATTCAGGGATGTGCAACCCAATTAGTTGTGATCAGCCCTTCTGGCTCTTTCATGGATGAAACCAACTGGGCAAAGAGCCATTCTAAGCTGGGGACCATGCTGTCTTTCCCTAGTCTAAACAGAAACAGCAGTCTGAGTGAGACGAGCTCCTGGCGTTTAGGAGCAAAATCTCCTATTCTGAAGAGAAACATTTCATTGTAAGCCGGTTGCATCAGCCTTGTCCCATTTTCTCAACTGGATATAAAGTAGGGCAGTCAGTAGGCCTCACCCTTCGAGCCATCTCCAGTTTCATAGAGAAAACTCCAGGCCTTGGTGTGCTTTCCTGTGGTAAGGAAACTGCTTTCATTCCTTAAGTGGCACTTTTCCTCAGAACTGCACTACCTCAAGGATTCAGGGATGTGCAGCCTGATTAGTTGAGATCAGCCCAGGCTCTTTCATGGATGAAACCACCTGGGAAAAGAGCTGTTCTAAGCTGGGAATCATGGTGTCTTTCCCTAGTCTACACAGAAACAGCACTCTGAGGGAGACGAGCTGCAGGCTTTTGGTAGCAAAATCTCCTATTCTGAAGAGAAACATTTCGTTGTAAGCGTGTTGTATCAGCCTTGCCACATTTCTTCAACTGGCTACAAAGGAGGGCAGTCAGTAGGCCTCATCCTTCGAGCCCACTCCAGTTTCATAGAGAAAACTCCAGGCCTTGGTGTGCTTTCCTGTGGTAAGGAAACTGCTTTCATTCCTTAGGTGGCACTTTGGGTCAGAACTGCCCTTCCCCAAGGATTCTGGGATGTGCAGCCCGATTAGCTGAGATCAGCCCTGGCTCTTTCATGGATGAAACCAACTGGGCAAAGAGCCGTTCTAGGCTGGGGACCATCGTGCCTTTCCCTAGTCTACACAGAAACAGGACTCTGAGGGAGGCAAGCTGCTGGCGTGTGATTGCAAAATCTCCTATTCTAAAGAGAAACATTTCGTTGTAAGCGGGTTGAATCAGCCTTGCCACATTTTCTCAACTGGATATAAAGGAGGGCTGTCAGTAGGCGTCACCCTTCAAGCCCACTCCAATTTCATAGAGAAAACTCCAGGCCTCAGTGTGCTTTCCTGTGGCAAGGAAACTGCTTTCATTCCTTAGGTGGCACTTTGGCTCAGAACTGCCCTACCCCAAGGATTCAGGGATGTACAGCCCGAGTAGTTGAGATCAGCCCTTCTGGTTCTCTCATGGATGAAACCATCTGGGCAAAGAGCCGTTCTAAGCTGGGGACCATGGTGTCTTTCCCTAGTCTACACAGAAACAGCATTCTGAGCGAGAGGAGCTGCTGGCGTGTGGTAGCACAATCTCCTATTCTGAAGAGAAATATTTCGTTGTAAGCGGGTTGCATCAGCCTTGCCACCTTTTCTCAACTGGCTATAAAGGATGGCAGTCATTTAGCAGACTTACTTGAGACCCTGCTTCCCAGGCTGTAAATTTGCTTTCATTCTTAGGTGGCACATTGGCTCAGGAGTGCCTACCCCAAGGATTCAGGGATGTACAGCCCGATTATTTGAGATCAGCCCTTCTGGTTCTCTAATGGATGAAACCATCTGGGCAAAGAGACGTTCTAAGCTGGGGACCATGGTGTCTTTCCCTAGTCTACACAGAAACAGCACTCTGAGGGAAACGAGCTGCTGGCGTTTGGTAGCAAAATCTCCTATTCTGAAGAGAAACATTTCGTTGTAAGCGGGTTGCATCAGCCTTGTCACATTTCCTCAACTGGCTATAAAGGAGGGCAGTCAGTACGCCTCACCCTTCGAGCCCACTCCAGTTTCATAGAGAAAACTCCAGGCCTTCGTGTGCTTTCCTGTCGTAAGGAAACTGCTTTCATTCCTTAGGTGGCACTTTGGCTCAACTCTGCCCTACCCCAAGCATTCAGGGATGTGCAGCCTGATTAGTTGAGATCAGCCCTGGCTGTTTCCTGGATGAAACCAACTGGGAAAAGAGCTGTTCTAAGCTGGGAACCATGGTGTGTTTCCCTAGTCTACACAGAAACAGTACTCTGAGGGAAACGAACTGCAGGCATTTGGTAGCAAAATCTCCTATTCTGAAGAGAAACATTTCGTTGTAAGCGGGTTGCATCAGCCTTGTCCCATTTTCTCAACTGGATATAAAGAGGGCAGTCAGTAGGCATCAACCTTCAAGCCCACTTCAGCTTCACAGAGAAAACTCCAGGCCTTGGTGTGCTTTCCTGTTGCAAGGAAACTGCTTTCCTTCCATAGGTGGCACTTTGACTCAGAACTGCCCTACCCCAAGGATTCTTGGATATGCAGCCCGATTAGTTGAGATCAGCCCTTCTGGTTCTCTCATGGATGAAAAAATCTGGGCAAGGAGCCGTTCTGAGCTGGGGACCAAGGTGTCTTTCCCTAGTCTACAGAGAAACAGCATTCTGAGGGAGACGAGCTGCTGGCGTTTGGTAGCACAATCTCCTATTCTGAAGAGAAACATTTCGTTGTATGCGGGTTGCATCTGCCTTGCCAAATTTTCTCAACTGGCTATAAAGGAGGGCAGGCATTTAGCAGCTTTACTTGAGACCCTGCTTCCCAGGCTGTAAATTTGCTTTCATTCCTTAGGTGGCACATTGGCTCAGGAGTGCCTACAACAAGAATTCAGGGATGTGCAGCCCGATTAGTTGAAATCAGCCCTTCTGGTTCTCTCGTGGATGAAATCATATGGGCAAAGAGCCGTTCTAAGCTGGGGATCATGGTGTCTTTCCCTAATCTACACTGAAACAGAACTCTGAGGGAGACGAGCTGCTGGCATTTGGTAGCACAATCTCCTATTCTGAAGAGAAACATTTCGTTGTAAGCGAGTTGCATCAGCCTTGCCACATTTTCTCAACTGGCTATAAAGAAGGGCAGTCATTTAGCAGACTTACTTGAGACCCTGCTTCCCAGGGTGGAATCTTTGCTTTCATTCCTTAGGTGGCACATTGCCTCAGGACTGCCCTACCCCAAGTATTCAGGGATTTGCAGCCCGATTAGTTGAGATTAGACCATCTGGCTTTTTTATGGATGAAAAGAACTGAGCAAAGAGCCGTTCTAAGCTGGGGACCACCGTGCCTTTCCCTAGTCTACACAGAAATAGCATTCTGAGGGAGACGAGCTGCTGCCGTTTGGTAGCAAAATCTCCTATTCTGAAGAGAAACATTTCGTTGTAAGCGGGATGCATCAGCCTTGACACATTTCCTCAATTGGCTATAAAGGAGGGAAGTCAGTAGGCCTCACCCTTCCAGTCCACTCCAATTTCACAGAGAAAACAACAGGCTTCCGTGTGCTTCCTGTGGTAGGAAATTTGCTTTCATTCCTTAGGTGGCCCTTTGGCTCAGAACAGCCCTCCCAGAAGGATTCAGTGATTTGCAGCCCGATTATTTGTGATCAGCCCTTCTGGCTCTTTCATGGATGAAACCAACTGGGCAAAGAACCATTCTAAGCTGGGGACCATGCTGTCTTTCCCTAGTCTACAAAGAAACAGCCGTCTGAGTGAGACGAGCTGCTGGTGTTTGGTAGCGAAATCTCCTATTCTGAAGAGAAACTTTTCGTTGTAAGAGGATTGCATCAGCCTCGTCCCATTTTCTCAACTGGATATAAAGAGGGCAGTCAGTAGGCATCAACCTTCAAGCCCACTCCAGTTTCATAGAGAAAACTCCAGGCCTTGGTGTGCTTTCCTGTTGCAAGGAAACTGCTTTCCTTCCTTAGGTGGCACTTTGACTCAGAACTGCCCTACCCCAAGGATTCTTGGATATGCAGCCCGATTAGTTGAGATCAGCCCTTCTGGTTCTCTCATGGACGAAAAAATCTGGGCAAGGAGCCGTTCTAATCTGTGGACCATGCTGTCTTTCCCTAGTCTACACAGAAACAGCATTTTGAGGGAGACAAGCTGCTGGCGTTTGGTAGCATAATCTCCTATTCTGAAGAGAAACATTTTGTTGTAAGCGGGATGCCTCAGCCTTGCCACATTTTCTCAACTGGATATAAAGGAGGGCAGGCATTTAGCAGATTTACTTGAGACCCTGCTTCCCAGGCTGTAAATTTGCTTTCATTCCTTAGGTGGCACATTGGCTCAGGAGTGCCTACACCAAGAATTCAGGGATGTGCAGCCCGATTAGGTGAAATCAGCCCTTCTGGTTCTCTCGTGGATGAAATCATATGGGCAAAGAGCCGTTCTAAGCTGGGGACCATGGTGTCTTTCCCTAGTCTACACTGAAACAGAACTCTGAGGGAGACGAGCTGCTGGCATTTGGTAGCACAATCTCCTATTCTGAAGAGAAACATTTCGTTGTAAGCGAGTTGCATCAGCCTTGCCACATTTTCTCAACTGGCTATAAAGGAGGGCAGTCATTGAGCAGACTTACTTGAGACCCTGCTTCCCAGGGTGGTATCTTTACTTTCATTCCTTAGGTGGCACATTGCCTCAGGACTGCCCTACCCCAAGTATTCAGGGATTTGCAGCCCGATTAGTTGAGGTTAGACCATCTGGCTTTTTTATGGATGAAACCAACTGAGCAACGAGCCGTTCTAAGCTGGGGACCATGGTGTATTTCCCTAGTCTACACAGAAACAGCATTCTGAGGGAGACGAGCTTTTGCCGTATGGTAGCAAAATCTCCTATTCTGAAGAGAAACATTTTGTTGTAAGCGGGATGCATCAGCCTTGACACATTTCCTCAATTGGCTATAAAGGAGGGAAGTCAGTAGGCCTCACCCTTCCAGCCCACTCCAATTTCATAGAGAAAACAACAGGCTTCCGTGTGCTTCCTGTGGTAGGAAATTTGCTTTCATTCCTTAGGTGGCCCTTTGGCTCAGAACAGCCCTCCCAGAAGGATTCAGTGATTTGCACCTCGATTAGTTGTGATCAGCCCTTCTGGCTCTTTCATGGATGAAACCAACTGGGCAAAGAACCATTCTAAGCTGGGGACCATGCTGTCTTTCCCTAGTCTACACAGAAACAGCATTCTGAGTGAGACGAGCTGCTGGCGTTTGGTAGCGAAATCTCCTATTCTGAAGAGAAACTTTTCGTTGTAAGAGGGTTGCATCAGCCTCGTCCCATTTTCTCAACTGGATATAAAGAGGGCAGTCAGTAGGCATCAACCTTCAAGCCCACTCCAGTTTCATAGAGAAAACTCCAGGCCTTGGTGTGCTTTCCTGTTGCAAGGAAACTGCTTTCCTTCCTTAGGTGGCACTTTGACTCAGAACTGCCCTACCCCAAGGATTCTTGGATATGCAGACCGATTAGTTGAGATCAGCCCTTCTGGTTCTCTCATGGACGAAAAAATCTGGGCAAGGAGCCGTTCTAATCTGGGGACCATGCTGTCTTTCCCTAGTCTACACAGAAACAGCATTTTGAGGGAGACAAGCTGCTGGCGTTTGGTAGCATAATCTCCTATTCTGAAGAGAAACATTTCGTTGGAAGCGGGTTGCCTCAGCCTTGCCATATTTTCTCAACTGGATATAAAGGAGGGCTGACAGTAGGCGTCACCCTTCAAGCCCACTCCAATTTCATAGAGAAAACTCCAGGCCTCAGTGTGCTTTCCTGTGGCAAGGGAACTGCTTTCATTCCTTAGGTGGCACCTTGGCTCAGAATTGCCCTACCCCAATGTTTCAGGGATGTGCAGCCCGAGTAGTTGAGATCAGCTCTTCTGGTTCTCTCATGGATGAAACCATCTGTGCAAAGAGCCGTTGTACCCTGGGGACCATGGTGTCGTTCCCTAGTCCTTACAGAAACAGCACCCTGAGGGAGACGAGCTGCTGGCGTTTGGTAGCACAATCTCCTATTCTGCAGAGAAACGTTTCGTTGTAAGCGGGTTGCATCAGCCTTGTCACATTTCCTCAACTGGCTATAAAGGAGGGCAGTCAGTAGGCCTCAGCCTTCAAGCCCACTCCAATTTCATAGAGAAAACAACAGGCCTCGGTGTGCTTTCCTGTGGCAGGAAATTTTGTTTCATTCCTTAGGTGGCCCTTTGGCTCAGAACAGACCTCCCAGAAGGATTCAGGGATGTGCAGCCCAAATAGTTCTGATCAGCCCTTCTGGCTCTTTCATGGATGAAACCAACTGGGCAAAGAGCCATTCTAAGCTGGGGACCATGCAGTCTTTCCCTAGTCTACACAGAAACAGCAGTCTGAGTGAGACGAGCTGCTGGCGTTTAGTAGCGAAATCTCCTATTCTGAAGAGAAACATATCCTTGTAAGCCGGTTGCATCAGCCTTGTCCCATTTTCTCAACTGGATATAAAGTAGGGCAGTCAGGAGGCCTCACCCTTCGAGCCCTCTCCAGTTTCATAGAGAAAACTCGAGGCCTTGGTGTGCTTTCCTGTGGTAAGGAAACTGCTTTCATTCCTTAGGTGGCACTTTGGCTCAGAACTGCCCTACCCCAAGGATTCAGGGATGTGGAGCCTGATTAGTTGAGATCAGCCCTGGCTCTTTCATGGATGAAACCACCTGGGAAAAAAGCTGTTCTAAGCTGGGAACCATGGTGTCTTTGCATAGTCTACACAGAAACAGCACTCTGAGGGAGACGAGCTGCAGGCTTTTGGTAGCAAAATCTCCTATTCTGAAGAGAAACATTTCGTTGTAAGCGGGTTGCATCAGCCTTGTCCCATTTTCTCAACTGGATATAAAGGAGGGCGGTCATTAGGCCTCACCCTTCGAGCCCACTACAGTTTCACAGAGAAAACTCCAGGCCTTGGTGTGCTTTCCTGTGGTAAGGAAACTGCTTTCATTCCTTAGGTGGCACTTTGGCTCAGAAATGCCCTACCCCAAGGATTCAGGAATGTGCAGCCTGATTAGTTGAGATCAGCCCTGGCTCTTTCATGGATGAAAACAACTGGGAAAAGAGCTGTTCTACGTTGGAACCATGGTGTCTTTCCCTAGTCTACACAGAAACAGCACTCTGAGGGAGACGAGCTGCAGGAGTTTGGTAGCAAAATCTCCTAATCTGAAGAGAAACATTTCGTTGTATGCGGGTTGCCTCAGCCTTGCCACATTTTCTCAACTGGCTATAAAGGAGGGCAGTCAGTTGGCAGACTTACTTGAGTCCCTCCTTCCCAGGCTGGAAACTTTGCTTTCTTTCCTTAGGTTGCACTTCGGCTCAGAGCTGCACTACCCCAAGGATTCAGGGATGTGCAGCCCGATTAGTTGAGATCAGCCCTTCTGGCTCTTTCATGGATGAAACCAACTGGGAAAAGAGTCTTTCTAAGTTAGGAACCATGGTGTCTTTCCCTAGTCTACACAGAAACAGCAGTCTGAGTGAGACGAGCTGCTGGCGTTTGGTAGCAAAATTTCCTATTCTGAAGAGAAACATTTCGTTGTAAGCGTGTTGCATCAGCTTTGCCACATTTTTTCAACTGGCTATAAAGGAGGGCAGTCATTTAGCAGACTTACTCTAGACCCAGCTTCCCAGGCTGGAAACTTTGCTTTCATTCCTTAGGTGGCACAGTAGCTGACAAATGGCCTACCCCAAGGATTCAGTGATGTGCAGCCCCATTAGTTGAGATCAGCCCTTCTGACTCTTTCATGGATGAAACCAACTGGGCAAAGAGCCGTTCTAAGCTGGGGACCATCGTGTCTTTCACTAGTCTACACAGAAACAGCACTCTGAGGGAGACGAGCTGCTGGAGTTTGACAGCAAAATCTCCTAATCTGAAGAGAAACATTTCGTTGTATGCAGGTTGCCTCAGCCTTGCCACATTTTCTCAACTGGCTATAAAGGAGGGCAGTCAGTAGGCCTCACCCTTCGAGGGCACTCCAGTTTCATAGAGAAAACTCCAGGCCTTGGTGTGCTTTCCTGTGGTAAGGAAACTGCTTTCATTCCTTAGGTGGCACTTTGGCTCAGAACTGCCCTACCCCAAGGATTCAGGAAGTGCAGCCTGCTTAGTTGAGATCAGCCCTGGCTCTTTCATGGATGAAATCACCTGGGAAAAGAGCTGTTCTAAGCTGGGAACCATGGTGTCTTTCCCTAGTCTACACAGAAACAGCACTCTGAGGGAGACTAGCTGCAAGCGTTTGGTAGCAAAATCTCCTATTCTGAAGAGAAACATTTCGTTGTAAGCGGGTTGCATCAACCTTGCCACATTTTCTCAACTGGCTATAAAGGCGGGCAGGCATTTAGCAAACTTAGTTGAGACCCTGCTTCCCAGGCTGTAAATTTGCTTTCATTCCTTAGGTGGCACATTGGCTCAGGAGTTCCTACCCCAAGGATTCAGGGATGTGCAGCCCGATTAGTTGAGATCAGCCCTTCTGGTTCTCTCATGGATGAAATCATATGGGCAAAGAGCCGTTCTAAGCTGGGGACCATGGTGTCTTTCCTTAGTCTACACAGGAACAGCACTCTGAGGGAGACGAGCTGCTGGCGTTTGGTAGCAAAATCTCCTATTCTGAAGAGAAACATTTCGATGTAAGCGGGTAGCATCAGCCTGGCCACATTTTTTCAACTAGTTATAAAGGAGGGCAGTTCAGTTGGCAGACTTACTTGAGTCCCTGATTCCCAGAATGGAAACTTTGCTTTCTTTCCTTAGGTTGCACTTCGGCTCAGAACTGCCCTATCCCAAGGATTCAGGGATGTGCAGCCCGATTAGTTGAGATCAGCCCTGGCTCTTTCATGGATGAAACCAACTGGGCAAAGAGCCGTTCTAGGCTGGGGACCATCGTGCCTTTCCCAAGTCTACACAGAAACAGCACTCTGAGGGAGGCAAGCTGCTGGCGTGTGATTGCAAAATCTCCTATTCTGAAGAGAAACATTTCGTTGTAAGCGGGTTGCCTCAGCCTTGTCCCATTTTCTCAACTGGATATAAAGAGGGCAGTCAGTAGGCATCAACCTTCAAGTCCAGTTCAGTTTCATATAGAGAACTCCAGGCCTTGGTGTGCTTTCCTGTTGCAAGGAAACTGCTTTCCTTCCTTAGGTGGCACTTTGACTCAGAAGTACCCTACCCCAAGGATTCTTGGATATGCAGCTCGATTAGTTGAGATCAGCCCTTCTGGTTCTCTCATGGATGAAAAAATCTGGGCAAGGAGCCGTTCTGAGCTGGAGACCAAGGTGTCTTTCCATAGTCTACAGAGAAACAGCATTCTGAGGGAGACGAGCTGCTGGTGTTTAGTAGCAAAATCTCCTATTCTGAAGAAAAACATTTCATTGTAAGCGGGTTGCATCAGCCTTGTCACATTTCCTCAACTGGCTATAAAGGAGAGCAGGCATTTAGCAGACTTACTTGAGACCCTGCTTCCCAGGCTGTAAATTTGCTTTCATTCCTTAGGTGGCACATTGGCTCAGGAGTGCCTACCCCAAGGATTCAGGGATGTGCAGCCCGATTATTTGAGATCAGACCTTCTGGTTCTCTAATGGATGAAACCATATGGGCAAAGAGCCGTTCTAAGTTGGGGACCATGGTGTCTTTCCCTAGTCTACACAGAAACAGCACTCTGAGGGAAACGAGCTGCTGGCGTTTGGTAGCAAAATCTCCTATTCTGAAGAGAAACATTTCGTTGTAAGCGGGTTGCATCAGCCTTGTCACATTTCTTCAACTGGCTATAAAGAAGGGCAGACAGTAGGCCTCACCCTTCGAGCCCACTCCAGTTTCATAGAGAAAACTCCAGGCCTTCGTGTGCTTTCCTGTCGTAAGGAAACTGCTTTCATTCCTTAGGTGGCACTTTGGCTCAGAACTGCCCTACCCCAAGCATTCAGGGATGTGCAGCCTGATTATTTGAGATCAGCCCTGGCTGTTTCATGGATGAAACCAACTGGGAAAAGAGCTGTTCTAAGCTGGGAACCATGGTGTGTTTCCCTAGTCTACACAGAAACAGCACTCTGAGAGAGACGAGCTGCAGGCATTTGGTAGCAAAATCTCCTATTCTGAAGAGAAACATTTCGTTGTAAGCGGGTTGCATCAGCCTTGCCACAATTTCTCAAGTGGCTCTAAAGAGGGCAGTCAGTTGGCAGACTTACTTGTGGCCCTGCTTCCCAGGAAGGAAACTTTACTTTCATTCCTTTGGTGGCACATTGGCTCAGGAGTTCCTACCCCAAGGATTCAGGGATTTGCAGCCCGATTAGTTGAGATCAGCCCTTCTGGTTCTCTCTTGGATGAAAAAATCTGGGCAAGGAGCCGTTCTGAGCTGGGGACCAAGGTGTCTTTCCCTAGTCTACAGAGAAACAGCATTCTGAGGGAGACGAGCTGCTGGCGTTTGGTAGCACAATCTCCTATTCTGAAGAGAAACATTTCGTTGTAAGCGGGTTGCATCAGACTTGCCACATTTTCTCAACTGGCTATAAAGGAGGGCAGGCATTTAGCAGAATTACTTGAGACCCTGCTTCCCAGGTTGTAAATTTGCTTTCATTCCTGAGGTGGCACATTGGCCCAGGACTGCCTACCGCAAGGATTCAGGTATGTGCAGCTCGATTCGTTGAGATCACCCTTCTGGTTCTCTCATGGATGAAACCATCTGGGCAAAGAGCCGTTCTAAGCTGGGGACCAGGGTGTCTTTCCCTAGTATACCCAGAAACAGCACTCTGAGGGAGACGAGCTGCTGGCGTTTGGTAGCACAATCTCCTATTCTGCAGAGAAACGTTTCGTTGTAAGCGGGTTGCATCAGCCTTGTCACATTTCCTCAACTGGCTATAAAGGAGGGCAGTCAGTAGGCCTCACCCTTCCAGTCCACTCCAATTTCATAGAGAAAATAACAGGCTTCCGTGTGCTTCCTGTGGTAGGAAATTTCCCTTCATTCCTTAGGTGGCCCTTTGGCTCAGAACAGCCCTCCCAGAAGGATTCAGTGATGTGCAGCCCGATTAGTTGTGATCAGCCCTTCTGGCTCTTTCATGGATGAAACCAACTGGGCAAAAAACCATTCTAAGCTGGGGACCATGCTGTCTTTCCCTAGTCTACAAAGAAACAGCAGTCTGAGTGAGACGAGCTGCTGGCGTTTGGTAGCGAAATCTCCTATTCTGAAGAGAAACTTTTCGTTGTAAGAGGATTGCATCAGCCTCGTCCCATTTTCTCAACTGGATATAAAGAGGGCAGTCAGTAGGCATCAACCTTTAAGCCCACTCCAGTTTCATAGAGAAAACTCCAGGCCTTGGTGTGCTTTCCTGTTGCAAGGAAACTGCTTTCCTTCCTTAGGTGGCACTTTGACTCAGAACTGCCCTACCCCAAGGATTCTTGGATATGCAGCCCGATTAGTTGAGATCAGCCCTTCTGGTTCTCTCATGGATGAAAAAATCTGGGCAAGGAGCCGTTCTAATCTGTGGACCATGCTGTCTTTCCCTAGTCTACACAGAAACAGCATTTTGAGGGAGACAAGCTGCTGGCGTTTGGAAGCATAATCTCCTATTCTGAAGAGAAACATTTTGTTGTAAGCGGGTTGCCTCAGCCTTGCCACATTTTCTCAACTGGATATAAAGGAGGGCAGGCATTTAGCAGATTTACTTGAGACCCTGCTTCCCAGGCTGTAAATTTGCTTTCATTCCTTAGGTGGCACATTGGCTCAGGAGTGCCTACACCAAGAATTCAGGGATGTGCAGCCCGATTAGTTGAAATCAGCCTTTCTGTTTCTCTCGTGGATGAAATCATATGGGCAAAGAGCCGTTCTAAGCTGGGGACCATGGTGTCTTTCCCTAGTCTACACTGAAACAGAACTCTGAGGGAGACGAGCTGCTGGCATTTGGTAGCACAATCTCCTATTCTGAAGAGAAACATTTCGTTGTAAGCGAGTTGCATCAGCCTTGCCACATTTTCTCAACTGGCTATAAAGGAGGGCAGTCATTTAGCAGACTTACTTGAGACCCTGCTTCCCAGGGTGGAATCTTTACTTTCATTCCTTAGGTGGCACATTGCCTCAGGACTGCCCTACCCCAAGTATTCAGGGATTTGCAGCCCGATTAGTTGAGATTAGACCATCTGGCTTTTTTATGGATGAAACCAACTGAGCAAAGAGCCGTTCTAAGCTGGGGACCATGGTGTATTTCCCTAGTCTACACAGAAACAGCATTCTGAGGGAGACGAGCTGTTGCCGTTTGGTAGCAAAATCTCCTATTCTGAAGAGAAACATTTCGTTGTATGCGGGTTGCCTCAACCTTGCCACATTTTCTCAACTGGATATAAAGGAGGGCTGTCAGTAGGCGTCACCCTTCAAGTCCACTCCTTTTTCATAGAGAAAACTCCAGGCCTTGGTGTGCTTTCCTGTTGCAAGGAAACTGCTTTCATTCCTTAGGTGGCATTTTGGCTCAGAACTGCCCTTCCGCAAGGATTCTTGGATATGCAGCCCGATTAGTTGAGATCAGCCATTCTGGTTCTCTCATGGATGAAACCATTTGGGCACGGAGCTGTTCTAAGCTGGGGACCATGGTGTCTTTCCCTAGTCTACACAGAAATAGCACTCTGAGGGAAACGAGCTGCTGGCGTTTGGTAGCGAAATCTCCTATTCTGAAGAGAAACATTTCGTTGTAATCGGGTTGCATCAGCCTTGTCCCATTTTCTCAACTGGATATAAAGAGGGCAGTCAGTAGGCATCAACCTTCAAGCCCACTTCAGCTTCACAGAGAAAACTCCAGGCCTTGGTGTGCTTTCCTGTTGCAAGGAAACTGCTTTCCTTCCATAGGTGGCACTTTGACTCAGAACTGCCCTACCCCAAGGATTCTTGGATATGCAGCCCGATTAGTTGAGATCAGCCCTTCTGGTTCTCTCATGGATGAAAAAATCTGGGCAAGGAGCCGTTCTGAGCTGGGGACCAAGGTGTCTTTCCCTAGTCTACAGAGAAACAGCATTCTGAGGGAGACGAGCTGCTGGCGTTTGGTAGCACAATCTCCTATTCTGAAGAGAAACATTTCGTTGTAAGCGGGTTGCATCAGCCTTGCCAAATTTTCTCAACTGGCTATAAAGGAGGGCAGGCATTTAGCAGATTTACTTGAGACCCTGCTTCCCAGGCTGTAAATTTGCTTTCATTCCTGAGGTGGCACATTGGCTCAGGAGTGCCTACCCCAAGAATTCAGGGATGTGCAGCCCGATTAGTTGAAATCAGCCCTTCTGGTTCTCTCGTGGATGAAATCATATGGGCAAAGAGCCGTTCTAAGCTGGGGACCATGGTATCTTTCCCTAATCTACAATGAAACAGAACGCTGAGGGAGACGAGCTGCTGGCGTTTGGTAGCACAATCTCCTATTCTGCAGAGAAACGTTTCGTTGTAAGCGGGTTGCATCAGCCTTGTCACATTTCCTCAACTGGCTATAAAGGAGGGCAGTCAGTAGGCCTCAGCCTTCAAGCCCACTCCAATTTCATAGAGAAAACAACAGACCTCCTTGTGCTTTCCTGTGGCAGGAAATTTTCTTTCATTCCTTAGGTGGCCCTTTGGCTCAGAACAGACCTCCCAGAAGGATTCAGGGATGTGCAGCCCAATTAGTTGGGATCAGCCCTTCTGGCTCTTTCATGGATGAAACCAACTGGGCAAAGAGCCATTCTAAGCTGGGGACCATGCAGTCTTTCCCTAGTCTACACAGAAACAGCAGTCTGAGTGAGACGAGCTGCTGGCGTTTAGTAGTGAAATCTCCTATTCTGAAGAGAAACATATCCTTGTAAGCCGGTTGCATCAGCCTTGTCCCATTTTCTCAACTGGATATAAAGTAGGGCAGTCAGTAGGCCTCACCCTTCGAGCCCTCTCCAGTTTCATAGAGAAAACTCCAGGCCTTGGTGTGCTTTCCTGTGGTAAGGAAACTGCTTTCATTCCTTAGGTGGCACTTTGGCTCAGAACTCCCCTACCCCAAGGATTCAGGGATGTGGAGCCTGATTAGTTGAGATCAGCCCTGGCTCTTTCATGTATGAAACCACCTGGGAAAAGAGCTGTTCTAAGCTGGGAACCATGGTGTCTTTCCCTAGTCTACACAGAAACAGCACTCTGAGGGAGACGAGCTGCAGGCTTTTGGTAGCAAAATCTCCTATTCTGAAGAGAAACATTTCATTGTAAGTGGGTTGAATCAGCCTTGTCCCATTTTCTCAACTGGATATAAAGGAGGGCAGTCAGTAGGCCTAACCCTTCGAGCTCACTCCAGTTTCATAGAGAAAACTCCAGGCCTTGGTGTGCTTTCCTGTGGTAAGGAAACTGTTTTCATTCCTTAGGTGGCACTTTGGCTCAGATCTTCCCTACCCCAAGGATTCAGGAATGTGCAGCCTGATTAGTTGAGATCAGCCCTGGCTCTTTCATGGATGAAAACAACTGGGAAAAGAGCTGTTTTACGTTGGAACCATGGTGTCTTTCCCTAGTCTACACAGAAACAGCACTCTGAGGGAGACGAGCTGCAGGAGTTTGGTAGCAAAATCTCCTATTCTGAAGAGAAACATTTCGTTGTAAGCGTGTTGCATCAGCTTTGCCACATTTTTTCAACTGGCTATAAAGGAGGGCAGTCATTTAGCAGACTTACTCTAGACCCAGCTTCCCAGGCTGGAAACTTTGCTTTCATTCCTTAGGTGGCACAGTAGCTGACAAATGGCCTACCCCAAGGATTCAGTGATGTGCAGCCCCATTAGTTGAGATCAGCCCTTCTGACTCTTTCATGGATGAAACCAACTGGGCAAAGAGCCGTTCTAAGCTGGGGACCATCGTGTCTTTCACTAGTCTACACAGAAACAGCACTCTGAGGGAGACGAGCTGCTGGAGTTTGACAGCAAAATCTCCTAATCTGAAGAGAAACATTTCGTTGTATGCAGGTTGCCTCAGCCTTGCCACATTTTCTCAACTGGCTATAAAGAAGGGCAGTAAGTAGGCCTCACCCTTCGAGGCCACTCCAGTTTCATAGAGAAAACTCCAGGCCTTGGTGTGCTTTCCTGTGGTAAGGAAACTGCTTTCATTCCTTAGGTGGCACTTTGGCTCAGAACGGCCCTACCCCAAGGATTCAGGGATGTGCAGCCTGCTTAGTTGAGATCAGCCCTGGCTCTTTCATGGATGAAATCAACTGGGAAAAGAGCTGTTCTAAGCTGGGAACCATGGTGTCTTTCCCTAGTCTACACAGAAACATCACTCTGAGGGAGACTAGCTGCAAGCGTTTGGTAGCAAAATCTCCTATTCTGAAGAGAAACATTTCGTTGTAAGCGGGTTGCCTCAACCTTGCCACATTTTCTCAACTGGCTATAAAGGCGGGCAGGCATTTAGCAAACTTACTTGAGACCCTGCTTCCCAGGCTGTAAATTTGCTTTCATTCCTTAGGTGGCACATTGGCTCAGGAGTGCCTACCCCAAGGATTCAGGGATGTGCAGCCCGATTAGTTGAGATCAGCCCTTCTGGTTCTCTCATGGATGAAATCATATGGGCAAAGTGCCGATCTAAGCTGGGGACCATGGTGTCTTTCCTTAGTCTACACAGGAACAGCACTCTGAGGGAGACGAGCTGCTGGCGTTTGGTAGCAAAATCTCCTATTCTGAAGAGAAACATTTCGATGTAAGCGGGTAGCATCAGCCTGGCCACATTTTTTCAACTAGTTATAAAGGAGGGCAGTTCAGTTGGCAGACTTACTTGAGTCCCTGATTCCCAGAATGGAAACTTTGCTTTCTTTCCTTAGGTTGCACTTCGGCTCAGAACTGCCCTATCCCAAGGATTCAGGGATGTGCAGCCCGATTAGTTGAGATCAGCCATTATGGCTCTTTCATAGATGAAACCAACTGGACAAAGAGCCGTTCTAAGCTGGGGACCATCGTGTCTTTCCCTAGTCTACCCTGAAACACCACTCCGAGGGAGACGTGGTGCTGGCGTTTGGTAGCACAACCTCCTATTCTGAAGAGAAAGATTTCGTTGTAAGCGGGTTGCTTCAGCCTTCCCACATTTCCTCACCTGGATATAAAGGAGGGCAGTCAGTAGACCTCACCCTTGAAGCCCACTCCAATTTCATAGAGAAAACTCCAGGCCTCGGTGTGCTTTCCTGTGGCAGGAAATTTGCTTTCATTCCTTAGTTCGCCCTGTGGCTCAGAACAGATCTCCCAGAAGGATTCAGGGATGTGCAACCCAATTAGTTGTGATCAGCCCTTCTGGCTCTTTCATGGATGAAACCAACTGGGCAAAGAGCCATTCTAAGCTGGGGACCATGCTGTCTTTCCCTAGTCTAAACAGAAACAGCAGTCTGAGTGAGACGAGCTCCTGGCGTTTAGGAGCAAAATCTCCTATTCTGAAGAGAAACATTTCATTGTAAGCCGGTTGCATCAGCCTTGTCCCATTTTCTCAACTGGATATAAAGTAGGGCAGTCAGTAGGACTCACCCTTCGAGCCATCTCCAGTTTCATAGAGAAAACTCCAGGCCTTGGTGTGCTTTCCTGTGGTAAGGAAACTGCTTTCATTCCTTAAGTGGCACTTTTCCTCAGAACTGCCCTACCTCAAGGATTCAGGGATGTGCAGCCTGATTAGTTGAGATCAGCCCAGGCTCTTTCATGGATGAAACCACCTGGGAAAAGAGCTGTTCTAAGCTGGGAATCATGGTGTCTTTCCCTAGTCTACACAGAAACAGCACTCTGAGGGAGACGAGCTGCAGGCTTTTGGTAGCAAAATCTCCTATTCTGAAGAGAAACATTTCGTTGTAAGCGTGTTGTATCAGCCTTGCCACATTTCTTCAACTGGCTACAAAGGAGGGCAGTCAGTAGGCCTCATCCTTCGAGCCCACTCCAGTTTCATAGAGAAAACTCCAGGCCTTGGTGTGCTTTCCTGTGGTAAGGAAACTGCTTTCATTCCTTAGGTGGCACTTTGGGTCAGAACTGCCCTTCCCCAAGGATTCTGGGATGTGCAGCCCGATTAGCTGAGATCAGCCCTGGCTCTTTCATGGATGAAACCAACTGGGCAAAGAGCCGTTCTAGGCTGGGGACCATCGTGCCTTTCCCTAGTCTACACAGAAACAGGACTCTGAGGGAGGCAAGCTGCTGGCGTGTGATTGCAAAATCTCCTATTCTAAAGAGAAACATTTCGTTGTAAGCGGGTTGAATCAGCCTTGCCACATTTTCTCAACTGGATATAAAGGAGGGCTGTCAGTAGGCGTCACCCTTCAAGCCCACTCCAATTTCATAGAGAAAACTCCAGGCCTCAGTGTGCTTTCCTGTGGCAAGGAAACTGCTTTCATTCCTTAGGTGGCACTTTGGCTCAGAACTGCCCTACCCCAAGGATTCAGGGATGTACAGCCCGAGTAGTTGAGATCAGCCCTTCTGGTTCTCTCATGGATGAAACCATCTGGGCAAAGAGCCGTTCTAAGCTGGGGACCATGGTGTCTTTCCCTAGTCTACACAGAAACAGCATTCTGAGCGAGAGGAGCTGCTGGCGTGTGGTAGCACAATCTCCTATTCTGAAGAGAAATATTTCGTTGTAAGCGGGTTGCATCAGCCTTGCCACCTTTTCTCAACTGGCTATAAAGGAGGGCAGTCATTTAGCAGACTTACTTGAGACCCTGCTTCCCAGGCTGTAAATTTGCTTTCATTCTTAGGTGGCACATTGGCTCAGGAGTGCCTACCCCAAGGATTCAGGGATGTACAGCCCGATTATTTGAGATCAGCCCTTCTGGTTCTCTAATGGATGAAACCATCTGGGCAAAGAGACGTTCTAAGCTGGGGACCATGGTGTCTTTCCCTAGTCTACACAGAAACAGCACTCTGAGGGAAACGAGCTGCTGGCGTTTGGTAGCAAAATCTCCTATTCTGAAGAGAAACATTTCGTTGTAAGCGGGTTGCATCAGCCTTGTCACATTTCCTCAACTGGCTATAAAGGAGGGCAGTCAGTACGCCTCACCCTTCGAGCCCACTCCAGTTTCATAGAGAAAACTCCAGGCCGTCGTGTGCTTTCCTGTCGTAAGGAAACTGCTTTCATTCCTTAGGTGGCACTTTGGCTCAACTCTGCCCTACCCCTAGCATTCAGGGATGTGCAGCCTGATTAGTTGAGATCAGCCCTGGCTGTTTCCTGGATGAAACCAACTGGGAAAAGAGCTGTTCTAAGCTGGGAACCATGGTGTGTTTCCCTAGTCTACACAGAAACAGTACTCTGAGGGAAACGAACTGCAGGCATTTGGTAGCAAAATCTCCTATTCTGAAGAGAAACATTTCGTTGTAAGCGGGTTGCATCAGCCTTGTCCCATTTTCTCAACTGGATATAAAGAGGGCAGTCAGTAGGCATCAACCTTCAAGCCCACTTCAGCTTCATAGAGAAAACTCCAGGCCTTGGTGTGCTTTCCTGTTGCAAGGAAACTGCTTTCCTTCCATAGGTGGCACTTTGACTCAGAACTGCCCTACCCCAAGGATTCTTGGATATGCAGCCCGATTAGTTGAGATCAGCCCTTCTGGTTCTCTCATGGATGAAAAAATCTGGGCAAGGAGCCGTTCTGAGCTGGGGACCAAGGTGTCTTTCCCTAGTCTACAGAGAAACAGCATTCTGAGGGAGACGAGCTGCTGGCGTTTGGTAGCACAATCTCCTATTCTGAAGAGAAACATTTCGTTGTATGCGGGTTGCATCTGCCTTGCCAAATTTTCTCAACTGGCTATAAAGGAGGGCAGGCATTTAGCAGCTTTTCTTGAGACCCTGCTTCCCAGGCTGTAAATTTGCTTTCATTCCTTAGGTGGCACATTGGCTCAGGAGTGCCTACAACAAGAATTCAGGGATGTGCAGCCCGATTAGTTGAAATCAGCCCTTCTGGTTCTCTCGTGGATGAAATCATATGGGCAAAGAGCCGTTCTAAGCTGGGGATCATGGTGTCTTTCCCTAATCTACACTGAAACAGAACTCTGAGGGAGACGAGCTGCTGGCATTTGGTAGCACAATCTCCTATTCTGAAGAGAAACATTTCGTTGTAAGCGAGTTGCATCAGCCTTGCCACATTTTCTCAACTGGCTATAAAGGAGGGCAGTCATTTAGCAGACTTACTTGAGACCCTGCTTCCCAGGGTGGAATCTTTGCTTTCATTCCTTAGGTGGCACATTGCCTCAGGACTGCCCTACCCCAAGTATTCAGGGATTTGCAGCCCGATTAGTTGAGATTAGACCATCTGGCTTTTTTATGGATGAAAAGAACTGAGCAAAGAGCCGTTCTAAGCTGGGGACCACCGTGCCTTTCCCTAGTCTACACAGAAATAGCATTCTGAGGGAGACGAGCTGCTGCCGTTTGGTAGCAAAATCTCCTATTCTGAAGAGAAACATTTCGTTGTAAGCGGGATGCATCAGCCTTGACACATTTCCTCAATTGGCTATAAAGGAGGGAAGTCAGTAGGCCTCACCCTTCCAGTCCACTCCAATTTCACAGAGAAAACAACAGGCTTCCGTGTGCTTCCTGTGGTAGGAAATTTGCTTTCATTCCTTAGGTGGCCCTTTGGCTCAGAACAGCCCTCCCAGAAGGATTCAGTGATTTGCAGCCCGATTATTTGTGATCAGCCCTTCTGGCTCTTTCATGGATGAAACCAACTGGGCAAAGAACCATTCTAAGCTGGGGACCATGCTGTCTTTCCCTAGTCTACAAAGAAACAGCAGTCTGAGTGAGACGAGCTGCTGGTGTTTGGTAGCGAAATCTCCTATTCTGAAGAGAAACTTTTCGTTGTAAGAGGATTGCATCAGCCTCGTCCCATTTTCTCAACTGGATATAAAGAGGGCAGTCAGTAGGCATCAACCTTCAAGCCCACTCCAGTTTCATAGAGAAAACTCCAGGCCTTGGTGTGCTTTCCTGTTGCAAGGAAACTGCTTTCCTTCCTTAGGTGGCACTTTGACTCAGAACGGCCCTACCCCAAGGATTCTTGGATATGCAGCCCGATTAGTTGAGATCAGCCCTTCTGGTTCTCTCATGGACGAAAAAATCTGGGCAAGGAGCCGTTCTAATCTGTGGACCATGCTGTCTTTCCCTAGTCTACACAGAAACAGCATTTTGAGGGAGACAAGCTGCTGGCGTTTGGTAGCATAATCTCCTATTCTGAAGAGAAACATTTTGTTGTAAGCGGGATGCCTCAGCCTTGCCACATTTTCTCAACTGGATATAAAGGAGGGCAGGCATTTAGCAGATTTACTTGAGACCCTGCTTCCCAGGCTGTAAATTTGCTTTCATTCCTTAGGTGGCACATTGGCTCAGGAGTGCCTACACCAAGAATTCAGGGATGTGCAGCCCGATTAGGTGAAATCAGCCCTTCTGGTTCTATCGTGGATGAAATCATATGGGCAAAGAGCCGTTCTAAGCTGGGGACCATGGTGTCTTTCCCTAGTCTACACTGAAACAGAACTCTGAGGGAGACGAGCTGCTGGCATTTGGTAGCACAATCTCCTATTCTGAAGAGAAACATTTCGTTGTAAGCGAGTTGCATCAGCCTTGCCACATTTTCTCAACTGGCTATAAAGGAGGGCAGTCATTTAGCAGACTTACTTGAGACCCTGCTTCCCAGGGTGGAATCTTTACTTTCATTCCTTAGGTGGCACATTGCCTCAGGACTGCCCTACCCCAAGTATTCAGGGATTTGCAGCCCGATTAGTTGAGGTTAGACCATCTGGCTTTTTTATGGATGAAACCAACTGAGCAACGAGCCGTTCTAAGCTGGGGACCATGGTGTATTTCCCTAGTCTACACAGAAACAGCATTCTGAGGGAGACGAGCTTTTGCCGTATGGTAGCAAAATCTCCTATTCTGAAGAGAAACATTTTGTTGTAAGCGGGATGCATCAGCCTTGACACATTTCCTCAATTGGCTATAAAGGAGGGAAGTCAGTAGGCCTCACCCTTCCAGCCCACTCCAATTTCATAGAGAAAACAACAGGCTTCCGTGTGCTTCCTGTGGTAGGAAATTTGCTTTCATTCCTTAGGTGGCCCTTTGGCTCAGAACAGCCCTCCCAGAAGGATTCAGTGATTTGCACCTCGATTAGTTGTGATCAGCCCTTCTGGCTCTTTCATGGATGAAACCAACTGGGCAAAGAACCATTCTAAGCTGGGGACCATGCTGTCTTTCCCTAGTCTACACAGAAACAGCAGTCTGAGTGAGACGAGCTGCTGGCGTTTGGTAGCGAAATCTCCTATTCTGAAGAGAAACTTTTCGTTGTAAGAGGGTTGCATCAGCCTCGTCCCATTTTCTCAACTGGATATAAAGAGGGCAGTCAGTAGGCATCAACCTTCAAGCCCACTCCAGTTTCATAGAGAAAACTCCAGGCCTTGGTGTGCTTTCCTGTTGCAAGGAAACTGCTTTCCTTCCTTAGGTGGCACTTTGACTCAGAACTGCCCTACCCCAAGGATTCTTGGATATGCAGACCGATTAGTTGAGATCAGCCCTTCTGGTTCTCTCATGGACGAAAAAATCTGGGCAAGGAGCCGTTCTAATCTGGGGACCATGCTGTCTTTCCCTAGTCTACACAGAAACAGCATTTTGAGGGAGACAAGCTGCTGGCGTTTGGTAGCATAATCTCCTATTCTGAAGAGAAACATTTCGTTGTAAGCGGGTTGCCTCAGCCTTGCCATATTTTCTGAACTGGATATAAAGGAGGGCTGACAGTAGGCGTCACCCTTCAAGCCCACTCCAATTTCATAGAGAAAACTCCAGGCCTCAGTGTGCTTTCCTGTGGCAAGGGAACTGCTTTCATTCCTTAGGTGGCACCTTGGCTCAGAATTGCCCTACCCCAATGTTTCAGGGATGTGCAGCCCGAGTAGTTGAGATCAGCTCTTCTGGTTCTCTCATGGATGAAACCATCTGTGCAAAGAGCCGTTGTACCCTGGGGACCATGGTGTCGTTCCCTAGTCCTTACAGAAACAGCACCCTGAGGGAGACGAGCTGCTGGCGTTTGGTAGCACAATCTCCTATTCTGCAGAGAAACGTTTCGTTGTAAGCGGGTTGCATCAGCCTTGTCACATTTCCTCAACTGGCTATAAAGGAGGGCAGTCAGCAGGCCTCAGCCTTCAAGCCCACTCCAATTTCATAGAGAAAACAACAGGCCTCGGTGTGCTTTCCTGTGGCAGGAAATTTTGTTTCATTCCTTAGGTGGCCCTTTGGCTCAGAACAGACCTCCCAGAAGGATTCAGGGATGTGCAGCCCAAATAGTTCTGATCAGCCCTTCTGGCTCTTTCATGGATGAAACCAACTGGGCAAAGAGCCATTCTAAGCTGGGGACCATGCAGTCTTTCCCTAGTCTACACAGAAACAGCAGTCTGAGTGAGACGAGCTGCTGGCGTTTAGTAGCGAAATCTCCTATTCTGAAGAGAAACATATCCTTGTAAGCCGGTTGCATCAGCCTTGTCCCATTTTCTCAACTGGATATAAAGTAGGGCAGTCAGGAGGCCTCACCCTTCGAGCCCTCTCCAGTTTCATAGAGAAAACTCGAGGCCTTGGTGTGCTTTCCTGTGGTAAGGAAACTGCTTTCATTCCTTAGGTGGCACTTTGGCTCAGAACTGCCCTACCCCAAGGATTCAGGGATGTGGAGCCTGATTAGTTGAGATCAGCCCTGGCTCTTTCATGGATGAAACCACCTGGGAAAAAAGCTGTTCTAAGCTGGGAACCATGGTGTCTTTGCATAGTCTACACAGAAACAGCACTCTGAGGGAGACGAGCTGCAGGCTTTTGGTAGCAAAATCTCCTATTCTGAAGAGAAACATTTCGTTGTAAGCGGGTTGCATCAGCCTTGTCCCATTTTCTCAACTGGATATAAAGGAGGGCAGTCATTAGGCCTCACCCTTCGAGCCCACTACAGTTTCACAGAGAAAACTCCAGGCCTTGGTGTGCTTTCCTGTGGTAAGGAAACTGCTTTCATTCCTTAGGTGGCACTTTGGCTCAGAAATGCCCTACCCCAAGGATTCAGGAATGTGCAGCCTGATTAGTTGAGATCAGCCCTGGCTCTTTCATGGATGAAAACAACTGGGAAAAGAGCTGTTCTACGTTGGAACCATGGTGTCTTTCCCTAGTCTACACAGAAACAGCACTCTGAGGGAGACGAGCTGCAGGAGTTTGGTAGCAAAATCTCCTAATCTGAAGAGAAACATTTCGTTGTATGCGGGTTGCCTCAGCCTTGCCACATTTTCTCAACTGGCTATAAAGGAGGGCAGTCAGTTGGCAGACTTACTTGAGTCCCTCTTTCCCAGGCTGGAAACTTTGCTTTCTTTCCTTAGGTTGCACTTCGGCTCAGAGCTGCACTACCCCAAGGATTCAGGGATGTGCAGCCCGATTAGTTGAGATCAGCCCTTCTGGCTCTTTCATGGATGAAACCAACTGGGAAAAGAGTCTTTCTAAGTTAGGAACCATGGTGTCTTTCCCTAGTCTACACAGAAACAGCAGTCTGAGTGAGACGAGCTGCTGGCGTTTGGTAGCAAAATTTCCTATTCTGAAGAGAAACATTTCGTTGTAAGCGTGTTGCATCAGCTTTGCCACATTTTTTCAACTGGCTATAAAGGAGGGCAGTCATTTAGCAGACTTACTCTAGACCCAGCTTCCCAGGCTGGAAACTTTGCTTTCATTCCTTAGGTGGCACAGTAGCTGACAAATGGCCTACCCCAAGGATTCAGTGATGTGCAGCCCCATTAGTTGAGATCAGCCCTTCTGACTCTTTCATGGATGAAACCAACTGGGCAAAGAGCCGTTCTAAGCTGGGGACCATCGTGTCTTTCACTAGTCTACACAGAAACAGCACTCTGAGGGAGACGAGCTGCTGGAGTTTGACAGCAAAATCTCCTAATCTGAAGAGAAACATTTCGTTGTATGCAGGTTGCCTCAGCCTTGCCACATTTTCTCAACTGGCTATAAAGGAGGGCAGTCAGTAGGCCTCACCCTTCGAGGGCACTCCAGTTTCATAGAGAAAACTCCAGGCCTTGGTGTGCTTTCCTGTGGTAAGGAAACTGCTTTCATTCCTTAGGTGGCACTTTGGCTCAGAACTGCCCTACCCCAAGGATTCAGGGATGTGCAGCCTGCTTAGTTGAGATCAGCCCTGGCTCTTTCATGGATGAAATCAACTGGGAAAAGAGCTGTTCTAAGCTGGGAACCATGGTGTCTTTCCCTAGTCTACACAGAAACAGCACTCTGAGGGAGACTAGCTGCAAGCGTTTGGTAGCAAAATCTCCTATTCTGAAGAGAAACATTTCGTTGTAAGCGGGTTGCATCAACCTTGCCACATTTTCTCAACTGGCTATAAAGGCGGGCAGGCATTTAGCAAACTTAGTTGAGACCCTGCTTCCCAGGCTGTAAATTTGCTTTCATTCCTTAGGTGGCACATTGGCTCAGGAGTTCCTACCCCAAGGATTCAGGGATGTGCAGCCCGATTAGTTGAGATCAGCCCTTCTGGTTCTCTCATGGATGAAATCATATGGGCAAAGAGCCGTTCTAAGCTGGGGACCATGGTGTCTTTCCTTAGTCTACACAGGAACAGCACTCTGAGGGAGACGAGCTGCTGGCGTTTGGTAGCAAAATCTCCTATTCTGAAGAGAAACATTTCGATGTAAGCGGGTAGCATCAGCCTGGCCACATTTTTTCAACTAGTTATAAAGGAGGGCAGTTCAGTTGGCAGACTTACTTGAGTCCCTGATTCCCAGAATGGAAACTTTGCTTTCTTTCCTTAGGTTGCACTTCGGCTCAGAACTGCCCTATCCCAAGGATTCAGGGATGTGCAGCCCGATTAGTTGAGATCAGCCCTGGCTCTTTCATGGATGAAACCAACTGGGCAAAGAGCCGTTCTAGGCTGGGGACCATCGTGCCTTTCCCAAGTCTACACAGAAACAGCACTCTGAGGGAGGCAAGCTGCTGGCGTGTGATTGCAAAATCTCCTATTCTGAAGAGAAACATTTCGTTGTAAGCGGGTTGCCTCAGCCTTGTCCCATTTTCTCAACTGGATATAAAGAGGGCAGACAGTAGGCATCAACCTTCAAGTCCAGTTCAGTTTCATATAGAGAACTCCAGGCCTTGGTGTGCTTTCCTGTTGCAAGGAAACTGCTTTCCTTCCTTAGGTGGCACTTTGACTCAGAAGTACCCTACCCCAAGGATTCTTGGATATGCAGCTCGATTAGTTGAGATCAGCCCTTCTGGTTCTCTCATGGATGAAAAAATCTGGGCAAGGAGCCGTTCTGAGCTGGAGACCAAGGTGTCTTTCCCTAGTCTACAGAGAAACAGCATTCTGAGGGAGACGAGCTGCTGGTGTTTAGTAGCAAAATCTCCTATTCTGAAGAAAAACATTTCATTGTAAGCGGGTTGCATCAGCCTTGTCACATTTCCTCAACTGGCTATAAAGGAGAGCAGGCATTTAGCAGACTTACTTGAGACCCTGCTTCCCAGGCTGTAAATTTGATTTCATTCCTTAGGTGGCACATTGGCTCAGGAGTGCCTACCCCAAGGATTCAGGGATGTGCAGCCCGATTATTTGAGATCAGACCTTCTGGTTCTCTAATGGATGAAACCATCTGGGCAAAGAGCCGTTCTAAGTTGGGGACCATGGTGTCTTTCCCTAGTCTACACAGAAACAGCACTCTGAGGGAAACGAGCTGCTGGCGTTTGGTAGCAAAATCTCCTATTCTGAAGAGAAACATTTCGTTGTAAGCGGGTTGCATCAGCCTTGTCACATTTCTTCAACTGGCTATAAAGGAGGGCAGACAGTAGGCCTCACCCTTCGAGCCCACTCCAGTTTCATAGAGAAAACTCCAGGCCTTCGTGTGCTTTCCTGTCGTAAGGAAACTGCTTTCATTCCTTAGGTGGCACTTTGGCTCAGAACTGCCCTACCCCAAGCATTCAGGGATGTGCAGCCTGATTATTTGAGATCAGCCCTGGCTGTTTCATGGATGAAACCAACTGGGAAAAGAGCTGTTCTAAGCTGGGAACCATGGTGTGTTTCCCTAGTCTACACAGAAACAGCACTCTGAGAGAGACGAGCTGCAGGCATTTGGTAGCAAAATCTCCTATTCTGAAGAGAAACATTTCGTTGTAAGCGGGTTGCATCAGCCTTGCCACAATTTCTCAAGTGGCTCTAAAGAGGGCAGTCAGTTGGCAGACTTACTTGTGGCCCTGCTTCCCAGGAAGGAAACTTTACTTTCATTCCTTTGGTGGCACATTGGCTCAGGAGTGCCTACCCCAAGGATTCAGGGATTTGCAGCCCGATTAGTTGAGATCAGCCCTTCTGGTTCTCTCTTGGATGAAAAAATCTGGGCAAGGAGCCGTTCTGAGCTGGGGACCAAGGTGTCTTTCCCTAGTCTACAGAGAAACAGCATTCTGAGGGAGACGAGCTGCTGGCGTTTGGTAGCACAATCTCCTATTCTGAAGAGAAACATTTCGTTGTAAGCGGGTTGCATCAGACTTGCCACATTTTCTCAACTGGCTATAAAGGAGGGCAGGCATTTAGCAGAATTACTTGAGACCCTGCTTCCCAGGTTGTAAATTTGCTTTCATTCCTGAGGTGGCACATTGGCCCAGGACTGCCTACCGCAAGGATTCAGGTATGTGCAGCTCGATTCGTTGAGATCACCCTTCTGGTTCTCTCATGGATGAAACCATCTGGGCAAAGAGCCGTTCTAAGCTGGGGACCAGGGTGTCTTTCCCTAGTATACCCAGAAACAGCACTCTGAGGGAGACGAGCTGCTGGCGTTTGGTAGCACAATCTCCTATTCTGCAGAGAAACGTTTCGTTGTAAGCGGGTTGCATCAGCCTTGTCACATTTCCTCAACTGGCTATAAAGGAGGGCAGTCAGTAGGCCTCACCCTTCCAGTCCACTCCAATTTCATAGAGAAAATAACAGGCTTCCGTGTGCTTCCTGTGGTAGGAAATTTCCCTTCATTCCTTAGGTGGCCCTTTGGCTCAGAACAGCCCTCCCAGAAGGATTCAGTGATGTGCAGCCCGATTAGTTGTGATCAGCCCTTCTGGCTCTTTCATGGATGAAACCAACTGGGCAAAAAACCATTCTAAGCTGGGGACCATGCTGTCTTTCCCTAGTCTACAAAGAAACAGCAGTCTGAGTGAGACGAGCTGCTGGCGTTTGGTAGCGAAATCTCCTATTCTGAAGAGAAACTTTTCGTTGTAAGAGGATTGCATCAGCCTCGTCCCATTTTCTCAACTGGATATAAAGAGGGCAGTCAGTAGGCATCAACCTTTAAGCCCACTCCAGTTTCATAGAGAAAACTCCAGGCCTTGGTGTGCTTTCCTGTTGCAAGGAAACTGCTTTCCTTCCTTAGGTGGCACTTTGACTCAGAACTGCCCTACCCCAAGGATTCTTGGATATGCAGCCCGATTAGTTGAGATCAGCCCTTCTGGTTCTCTCATGGATGAAAAAATCTGGGCAAGGAGCCGTTCTAATCTGTGGACCATGCTGTCTTTCCCTAGTCTACACAGAAACAGCATTTTGAGGGAGACAAGCTGCTGGCGTTTGGAAGCATAATCTCCTATTCTGAAGAGAAACATTTTGTTGTAAGCGGGTTGCCTCAGCCTTGCCACATTTTCTCAACTGGATATAAAGGAGGGCAGGCATTTAGCAGATTTACTTGAGACCCTGCTTCCCAGGCTGTAAATTTGCTTTCATTCCTTAGGTGGCACATTGGCTCAGGAGTGCCTACACCAAGAATTCAGGGATGTGCAGCCCGATTAGTTGAAATCAGCCCTTCTGGTTCTCTCGTGGATGAAATCATATGGGCAAAGAGCCGTTCTAAGCTGGGGACCATGGTGTCTTTCCCTAGTCTACACTGAAACAGAACTCTGAGGGAGACGAGCTGCTGGCATTTGGTAGCACAATCTCCTATTCTGAAGAGAAACATTTCGTTGTAAGCGAGTTGCATCAGCCTTGCCACATTTTCTCAACTGGCTATAAAGGAGGGCAGTCATTTAGCAGACTTACTTGAGACCCTGCTTCCCAGGGTGGAATCTTTACTTTCATTCCTTAGGTGGCACATTGCCTCAGGACTGCCCTACCCCAAGTATTCAGGGATTTGCAGCCCGATTAGTTGAGATTAGACCATCTGGCTTTTTTATGGATGAAACCAACTGAGCAAAGAGCCGTTCTAAGCTGGGGACCATGGTGTATTTCCCTAGTCTACACAGAAACAGCATTCTGAGGGAGACGAGCTGTTGCCGTTTGGTAGCAAAATCTCCTATTCTGAAGAGAAACATTTCGTTGTATGCGGGTTGCCTCAACCTTGCCACATTTTCTCAACTGGATATAAAGGAGGGCTGTCAGTAGGCGTCACCCTTCAAGTCCACTCCTTTTTCATAGAGAAAACTCCAGGCCTTGGTGTGCTTTCCTGTTGCAAGGAAACTGCTTTCATTCCTTAGGTGGCATTTTGGCTCAGAACTGCCCTTCCGCAAGGATTCTTGGATATGCAGCCCGATTAGTTGAGATCAGCCATTCTGGTTCTCTCATGGATGAAACCATTTGGGCACGGAGCTGTTCTAAGCTGGGGACCATGGTGTCTTTCCCTAGTCTACACAGAAATAGCACTCTGAGGGAAACGAGCTGCTGGCGTTTGGTAGCGAAATCTCCTATTCTGAAGAGAAACATTTCGTTGTAATCGGGTTGCATCAGCCTTGTCCCATTTTCTCAACTGGATATAAAGAGGGCAGTCAGTAGGCATCAACCTTCAAGCCCACTTCAGCTTCACAGAGAAAACTCCAGGCCTTGGTGTGCTTTCCTGTTGCAAGGAAACTGCTTTCCTTCCATAGGTGGCACTTTGACTCAGAACTGCCCTACCCCAAGGATTCTTGGATATGCAGCCCGATTAGTTGAGATCAGCCCTTCTGGTTCTCTCATGGATGAAAAAATCTGGGCAAGGAGCCGTTCTGAGCTGGGGACCAAGGTGTCTTTCCCTAGTCTACAGAGAAACAGCATTCTGAGGGAGACGAGCTGCTGGCGTTTGGTAGCACAATCTCCTATTCTGAAGAGAAACATTTCGTTGTAAGCGGGTTGCATCAGCCTTGCCAAATTTTCTCAACTGGCTATAAAGGAGGGCAGGCATTTAGCAGATTTACTTGAGACCCTGCTTCCCAGGCTGTAAATTTGCTTTCATTCCTGAGGTGGCACATTGGCTCAGGAGTGCCTACCCCAAGAATTCAGGGATGTGCAGCCCGATTAGTTGAAATCAGCCCTTCTGGTTCTCTCGTGGATGAAATCATATGGGCAAAGAGCCGTTCTAAGCTGGGGACCATGGTATCTTTCCCTAATCTACAATGAAACAGAACGCTGAGGGAGACGAGCTGCTGGCGTTTGGTAGCACAATCTCCTATTCTGCAGAGAAACGTTTCGTTGTAAGCGGGTTGCATCAGCCTTGTCACATTTCCTCAACTGGCTATAAAGGAGGGCAGTCAGTAGGCCTCAGCCTTCAAGCCCACTCCAATTTCATAGAGAAAACAACAGACCTCCTTGTGCTTTCCTGTGGCAGGAAATTTTCTTTCATTCCTTAGGTGGCCCTTTGGCTCAGAACAGACCTCCCAGAAGGATTCAGGGATGTGCAGCCCAATTAGTTGGGATCAGCCCTTCTGGCTCTTTCATGGATGAAACCAACTGGGCAAAGAGCCATTCTAAGCTGGGGACCATGCAGTCTTTCCCTAGTCTACACAGAAACAGCAGTCTGAGTGAGACGAGCTGCTGGCGTTTAGTAGTGAAATCTCCTATTCTGAAGAGAAACATATCCTTGTGAGCCGGTTGCATCAGCCTTGTCCCATTTTCTCAACTGGATATAAAGTAGGGCAGTCCGTAGGCCTCACCCTTCGAGCCCTCTCCAGTTTCATAGAGAAAACTCCAGGCCTTGGTGTGCTTTCCTGTGGTAAGGAAACTGCTTTCATTCCTTAGGTGGCACTTTGGCTCAGAACTGCCCTACCCCAAGGATTCAGGGATGTGGAGCCTGATTAGTTGAGATCAGCCCTGGCTCTTTCATGTATGAAACCACCTGGGAAAAGAGCTGTTCTAAGCTGGGAACCATGGTGTCTTTCCCTAGTCTACACAGAAACAGCACTCTGAGGGAGACGAGCTGCAGGCTTTTGGTAGCAAAATCTCCTATTCTGAAGAGAAACATTTCATTGTAAGTGGGTTGAATCAGCCTTGTCCCATTTTCTCAACTGGATATAAAGGAGGGCAGTCAGTAGGCCTAACCCTTCGAGCTCACTCCAGTTTCATAGAGAAAACTCCAGGCCTTGGTGTGCTTTCCTGTGGTAAGGAAACTGTTTTCATTCCTTAGGTGGCACTTTGGCTCAGATCTTCCCTACCCCAAGGATTCAGGAATGTGCAGCCTGATTAGTTGAGATCAGCCCTGGCTCTTTCATGGATGAAAACAACTGGGAAAAGAGCTGTTTTACGTTGGAACCATGGTGTCTTTCCCTAGTCTACACAGAAACAGCACTCTGAGGGAGACGAGCTGCAGGAGTTTGGTAGCAAAATCTCCTATTCTGAAGAGAAACATTTCGTTGTAAGCGTGTTGCATCAGCTTTGCCACATTTTTTCAACTGGCTATAAAGGAGGGCAGTCATTTAGCAGACTTACTCTAGACCCAGCTTCCCAGGCTGGAAACTTTGCTTTCATTCCTTAGGTGGCACAGTAGCTGACAAATGGCCTACCCCAAGGATTCAGTGATGTGCAGCCCCATTAGGTGAGATCAGCCCTTCTGACTCTTTCATGGATGAAACCAACTGGGCAAAGAGCCGTTCTAAGCTGGGGACCATCGTGTCTTTCACTAGTCTACACAGAAACAGCACTCTGAGGGAGACGAGCTGCTGGAGTTTGACAGCAAAATCTCCTAATCTGAAGAGAAACATTTCGTTGTATGCAGGTTGCCTCAGCCTTGCCACATTTTCTCAACTGGCTATAAAGGAGGGCAGTAAGTAGGCCTCACCCTTCGAGGCCACTCCAGTTTCATAGAGAAAACTCCAGGCCTTGGTGTGCTTTCCTGTGGTAAGGAAACTGCTTTCATTCCTTAGGTGGCACTTTGGCTCAGAACGGCCCTACCCCAAGGATTCAGGGATGTGCAGCCTGCTTAGTTGAGATCAGCCCTGGCTCTTTCATGGATGAAATCAACTGGGAAAAGAGCTGTTCTAAGCTGGGAACCATGGTGTCTTTCCCTAGTCTACACAGAAACAGCACTCTGAGGGAGACTAGCTGCAAGCGTTTGGTAGCAAAATCTCCTATTCTGAAGAGAAACATTTCGTTGTAAGCGGGTTGCATCAACCTTGCCACATTTTCTCAACTGGCTATAAAGGCGGGCAGGCATTTAGCAAACTTACTTGAGACCCTGCTTCCCAGGCTGTAAATTTGCTTTCATTCCTTAGGTGGCACATGGGCTCAGCAGTGCCTACCCCAAGGATTCAGGGATGTGCAGCCCGTTTAGTTGAGATCAGCCCTTCTGGTTCTCTCATGGATGAAATCATATGGGCAAAGAGCCGTTCTAAGCTGGGGACCAAGGTGTCTTTCCTTAGTCTACACAGGAACAGCACTCTGAGGGAGACGAGCTGCTGGCGTTTGGTAGCAAAATCTCCTATTCTGAAGAGAAACATTTCGATGTAAGCGGGTAGCATCAGCCTGGCCACATTTTTTCAACTAGTTATAAAGGAGGGCAGTCAGTTGGCAGACTTACTTGAGTCCCTGATTCCCAGAGTGGAAACTTTGCTTTCTTTCCTTAGGTTGCACTTCGACTCAGAACTGCCCTACCCCAAGGATTCAGGGATGTGCAGCCGATTAGTTGTGATCAGCCCTTCTGGCTCTTTCATGGATGAAACCAACTGGGCAAAGAGCCATTCTATGCTGGGGACCATGCAGTCTTTCCCTAGTCTACAGAGAAATAGCAGTCTGAGTGAGACGAGCTGCTGGCGTTTAGTAGCGAAATCTCCTATTCTGAAGAGAAACATTTCATTGTAAGCCGGTTGCATCAGCCTTGTCCCATTTTCTCAACTGGATATAAAGTAGGGCAGTCAGTAGGCCTCACCCTTCGAGCCATCTCCAGTTTCATAGAGAAAACTCCAGGCCTTGGTGTGCTTTCCTGTGGTAAGGAAACTGCTTTCATTCCTTAGGTGGCACTTTGGCTCAGAACTGCCCTACCTCAAGGATTCAGGGATGTGCAGGCTGATTAGTTGAGATCAGCCCTGGCTCTTTCATGGATGAAATCACCTGGGAAAAGAGCTGTTCTAAGCTGGGAACCAAGGTGTCTTTCCCTAGTCTACACAGAAACAGCACTCTGAGGGAGACGAGCTGCAGGCTTTTGGTAACAAAATCTCCTATTCTGAAGAGAGACATTTCGTTGTAAGCGTGTTGTATCAGTCTTCCCACATTTCTTCAACTGGCTATAAAGGAGGGCTGTCAGTAGGCTTCACCCTTCAAGCCCACTCCAATTTCATAGAGAAAACAAAAGACCTCCTTGTGCTTTCCTGTGGCAGGAAATTTGCTTTCTTTCCTTAGGTGGCCCTTTGGATCACAACAGAGCTCCCAGAAAGATTCAGGGATGTGCAGCCCAATTAGTTGTGATCAGCCCTTCTGGCTCTTTCATGGATGAAACCAACTGGGCAAAGAGCCATTCTAAGCTGGGGACCATCGTGCCTTTCCCTAGTCTACACAGAAACAGCACTCTGAGGGAAACGAGCTGCTGGCATTTGATAGCAAAATCTCCTATTCTGAAGAGAAACATTTCGTTGTAAGCGGGTTGCTTCAGCCTTCCCACATTTCCTCACCTGGATATAAAGGAGGGCAGTCAGTAGGCCTCACCCTTGAAGCCCACTCCAATTTCATAGAGAAAACTCCAGGCCTCGGTGTGCTTTCCTGTGGCAGGAAATTTGCTTTCATTCCTTAGTTGGCCCTGTGGCTCAGAACAGACCTCCCAGAAGGATTCAGGGATGTGCAACCCAATTAGTTGTGATCAGCCCTTCTGGCTCTTTCATGGATGAAACCAACTGGGCAAAGAGCCGTTCTAGGCTAGGGACCATCGTGCCTTTCCCTAGTCTACACAGAAACAGCACTCTGAGGGAGGCAAGCTGCTGGCGTGTGATTGCAAAATCTCCTATTCTGAAGAGAAACATTTCGTTGTAAGCGGGTTGAATCAGCCTTGCCACATTTTCTCAACTGGATATAAAGGAGGGCTGTCAGTAGGCGTCACCCTTCAAGCCCACTCCAATTTCATAGAGAAAACTCCAGGCCTCAGTGTGCTTTCCTGTGGCAAGGAAACTGCTTTCATTCCTTAGGTGGCACTTTGGCTCAGAACTGCCCTACCCCAAGGATTCAGGGATGTGCAGCCCGATTAGTTGTGATCAGCCCTTCTGGCTCTTTCATGGATGAAACCAACTGGGAAAAGAGCCATTCTATGCTGGGGACCATGCAGTCTTTCCCTAGTCTACAGAGAAATAGCAGTCTGAGTGAGACGAGCTGCTGGCGTTTAGTAGCGAAATCTCCTATTCTGAAGAGAAACATTTCATTGTAAGCCGGTTGCATCAGCCTTGTCCCATTTTCTCAACTGGATATAAAGTAGGGCAGTCAGTAGGCCTCACCCTTCGAGCCATCTCCAGTTTCATAGAGAAAACTCCAGGCCTTGGTGTGCTTTACTGTGGTAAGGAAACTGCTTTCATTCCTTAGGTGGCACTTTGGCTCAGAACTGCCCTACCTCAAGGATTCAGGGATGTGCAGGCTGATTAGTTGAGATCAGCCCTGGCTCTTTCATGGATGAAACCACCTGGGAAAAGAGCTGTTCTAAGCTGGGAACCAAGGTGTCTTTCCCTAGTCTACACAGAAACAGCACTCTGAGGGAGACGAGCTGCAGGCTTTTGGTAGCAAAATCTCCTATTCTGAAGAGAGACATTTCGTTGTAAGCGTGTTGTATCAGTCTTGCCACATTTCTTCAACTGGCTACAAAGGAGGGCTGTCAGTAGGCTTCACCCTTCAAGCCCACTCCAATTTCATAGAGAAAACAACAGACCTCCTTGTGCTTTCCTGTGGCAGGAAATTTGCTTTCTTTCCTTAGGTGGCCCTTTGGATCACAACAGAGCTCCCAGAAAGATTCAGGGATGTGCAGCCCAATTAGTTGTGATCAGCCCTTCTGGCTCTTTCATGGATGAAACCAACTGGGCAAAGAGCCATTCTAAGCTGGGGACCATCGTGCCTTTCCCTAGTCTACACAGAAACAGCACTCTGAGGGAAACGAGCTGCTGGCATTTGATAGCAAAATCTCCTATTCTGAAGAGAAACATTTCGTTGTAAGCGGGTTGCTTCAGCCTTCCCACATTTCCTCACCTGGATATAAAGGAGGGCAGTCAGTAGGCCTCACCCTTGAAGCCCACTCCAATTTCATAGAGAAAACTCCAGGCCTCGGTGTGCTTTCCTGTGGCAGGAAATTTGCTTTCATTCCTTAGTTGGCCCTGTGGCTCAGAACAGACCTCCCAGAAGGATTCAGGGATGTGCAACCCAATTAGTTGTGATCATCCCTTCTGGCTCTTTCATGGATGAAACCAACTGGGCAAAGAGCCGTTCTAGGCTAGGGACCATCGTGCCTTTCCCTAGTCTACACAGAAACAGCACTCTGAGGGAGGCAAGCTGCTGGCGTGTGATTGCAAAATCTCCTATTCTGAAGAGAAACATTTCGTTGTAAGCGGGTTGAATCAGCCTTGCCACATTTTCTCAACTGGATATATAGGAGGGCTGTCAGTAGGCGTCACCCTTCAAGACCACTCCAATTTCATAGAGAAAACTCCAGGCCTCAGTGTGCTTTCCTGTGGCAAGGAAACTGCTTTCATTCCTTAGGTGGCACTTTGGCTCAGAACAGCCCTACCCCAAGGATTCAGGGATGTACAGCCCGAGTAGTTGAGATCAGCCCTTCTGGTTCTCTCATGGATGAAACCATCTGGGCAAAGAGCCGTTCTAAGCTGGGGACCATGGTGTCTTTCCCTAGTCTACACAAAAACAGCATTCTGAGGGAGAGGAGCTGCTGGCGTTTGGTAGCACAATCTCCTATTCTGAAGAGAAATATTTCGTTGTAAGCGGGTTGCATCAGCCTTGCCACCTTTTCTCAACTGGCTATAAAGGAGGGCAGGCATTTAGCAGACTTACTTGAGACCCTGCTTCCCAGGCTGTAAATTTGCTTTCATTCTTAGGTGGCACATTGGCTCAGGAGTGCCTACACCAAGAATTCAGGGATGTGCAGCCCGATTAGTTGAAATCAGCCCTTCTGGTTCTCTCATGGATGAAATCATATGGGCAAAGAGCCGTTCTAAGCTGGGGACCATGGTGTCTTTCCCTAATCTACACTGAAACAGAACTCTGAGGGAGACGAGCTGCTGGCATTTGGTAGCACAATCTTCTATTCTGAAGAGAAACATTTCGTTGTAAGCGAGTTGCATCAGCCTTGACACATTTCCTCAATTGGCTATAAAGGAGGGAAGTCAGTAGGCCTCACCCTTCCAGCCCACTCCAATTTCATAGAGAAAACAACAGGCTTCCGTGTGCTTCCTGTGGTAGGAAATTTGCTTTCATTCCTTAGGTGGCCCTTTGCCTCAGAAAAGCCCTCCCAGAAGGATTCAGTGATTTGCAGCCCGATTAGTTGTGATCAGCCCTTCTGGCTCTTTCATGGATGAAACCAACTGGGCAAAGAACCATTCTAAGCTGGGGACCATGCTGTCTTTCCCTAGTCTACACAGAAACAGCAGTCTGAGTGAGACGAGCTGCTGGCGTTTCGTAGCGAAATCTCCTATTCTGAAGAGAAACTTTTCGTTGTAAGAGGGTTGCAGCAGCCTCTTCCCATTTTCTCAACTGGATATAAAGAGGGCAGTCAGTAGGCATCAACCTTCAAGCCAACTCCAGTTTCATAGAGAAAACTCCAGGCCTTGGTGTGCTTTCCTGTTGCAAGGAAACTGCTTTCCTTCCTTAGGTGGCACTTTGACTCAGAACTGCCCTACCACAAGGATTCTTGGATATGCAGCCCGATTAGTTGAGATCAGCCCTTCTGGTTCTCTCATGGATGAAAAAATCTGGGCAAGGAGCCGTTCTGAGCTGGGGACCATGCTGTCTTTCCCTAGTCTACACAGAAACAGCATTTTGAGGGAGACAAGCTGCTGGTTTTGGTAGCATAATCTCCTATTCTGAAGAGAAACATTTCGTTGTAAGCGGGTTGCCTCAGCCTTGCCACATTTTCTCAACTGGATATAAAGGAGGGCTGTCAGTAGGCGTCACCCTTCAAGCCCACTCCAATTTCATAGAGAAAACTCCAGGCCTCAGTGTGCTTTCCTGTGGCAAGGGAACTGCTTTCATTCCTTAGGTGGCACCTTGGCTCAGAATTGCCCTACCCCAATGTTTCAGGGATGTGCAGCCCGAGTAGTTGAGATCAGCCCTTCTGGTTCTCTCATGGATGAAACCATCTGTGCAAAGAGCCGTTGTACCCTGGGGACCATGGTGTCTTTCCCTAGTCCTCACAGAAACAGCAGTCTGAGTGAGACGAGCTGCTGGCATTTGGTAGCACAATCTCCTATTCCGCAGAGAAACGTTTCGTTGTAAGCGGGTTGCATCAGCCTTGTCACATTTCCTCAACTGGCTATAAAGGAGGGCAGTCAGTAGGCCTCACCCTTCAAGCCCACTCCAATTTCATAGAGAAAACAACAGGCCTCGGTGTGCTTTCCTGTGGCAGGAAATTTGCTTTCATTCCTTAGGTGGCCCTTTGGCTCAGAACAGACCTCCCAGAAGGATTCAGGGATGTGCAGCACAATTACTTGTGGTCAGCCCTTCCGGCTCTTTCATGGATGAAACCAACTGGGCAAAGAGCCATTCTAAGCTGGGGACCATGGTGTCTTTCCCTAGTCTTCACAGAAACAGCATTCTGAGGGAGACGAGCTGTTGGCGTTTGGTAGCACAATCTCCTATTCAGAAGAGAAACATTTCGTTGTAAGCGGGTTGCATCAGCCTTGCCACATTTCCTCAACTGGCTATAAAGGAGGGCAGTCAGCAGGCCTCACCCTTCAAGCCCACTCCAGTTTCATAGAGAAAACTCCAGGCCTTGGTGTGCTTTCCTGTTGCAAGGAAACTGCTTTCATTCCTTAGGTGGCACTTTGGCTCAGAACTCCCCTACCCCAAGGATTCAGGGATGTGGAGCCTGATTAGTTGAGATCAGCCCTGGCTCTTTCATGTATGAAACCACCTGGGAAAAGAGCTGTTCTAAGCTGGGAACCATGGTGTCTTTCCCTAGTCTACACAGAAACAGCACTCTGAGGGAGACGAGCTGCAGGCTTTTGGTAGCAAAATCTCCTATTCTGAAGAGAAACATTTCATTGTAAGTGGGTTGAATCAGCCTTGTCCCATTTTCTCAACTGGATATAAAGGAGGGCAGTCAGTAGGCCTAACCCTTCGAGCTCACTCCAGTTTCATAGAGAAAACTCCAGGCCTTGGTGTGCTTTCCTGTGGTAAGGAAACTGTTTTCATTCCTTAGGTGGCACTTTGGCTCAGATCTTCCCTACCCCAAGGATTCAGGAATGTGCAGCCTGATTAGTTGAGATCAGCCCTGGCTCTTTCATGGATGAAAACAACTGGGAAAAGAGCTGTTTTACGTTGGAACCATGGTGTCTTTCCCTAGTCTACACAGAAACAGCACTCTGAGGGAGACGAGCTGCAGGAGTTTGGTAGCAAAATCTCCTATTCTGAAGAGAAACATTTCGTTGTAAGCGTGTTGCATCAGCTTTGCCACATTTTTTCAACTGGCTATAAAGGAGGGCAGTCATTTAGCAGACTTACTCTAGACCCAGCTTCCCAGGCTGGAAACTTTGCTTTCATTCCTTAGGTGGCACAGTAGCTGACAAATGGCCTACCCCAAGGATTCAGTGATGTGCAGCCCCATTAGTTGAGATCAGCCCTTCTGACTCTTTCATGGATGAAACCAACTGGGCAAAGAGCCGTTCTAAGCTGGGGACCATCGTGTCTTTCACTAGTCTACACAGAAACAGCACTCTGAGGGAGACGAGCTGCTGGAGTTTGACAGCAAAATCTCCTAATCTGAAGAGAAACATTTCGTTGTATGCAGGTTGCCTCAGCCTTGCCACATTTTCTCAACTGGCTATAAAGAAGGGCAGTAAGTAGGCCTCACCCTTCGAGGCCACTCCAGTTTCATAGAGAAAACTCCAGGCCTTGGTGTGCTTTCCTGTGGTAAGGAAACTGCTTTCATTCCTTAGGTGGCACTTTGGCTCAGAACGGCCCTACCCCAAGGATTCAGGGATGTGCAGCCTGCTTAGTTGAGATCAGCCCTGGCTCTTTCATGGATGAAATCAACTGGGAAAAGAGCTGTTCTAAGCTGGGAACCATGGTGTCTTTCCCTAGTCTACACAGAAACATCACTCTGAGGGAGACTAGCTGCAAGCGTTTGGTAGCAAAATCTCCTATTCTGAAGAGAAACATTTCGTTGTAAGCGGGTTGCCTCAACCTTGCCACATTTTCTCAACTGGCTATAAAGGCGGGCAGGCATTTAGCAAACTTACTTGAGACCCTGCTTCCCAGGCTGTAAATTTGCTTTCATTCCTTAGGTGGCACATTGGCTCAGGAGTGCCTACCCCAAGGATTCAGGGATGTGCAGCCCGATTAGTTGAGATCAGCCCTTCTGGTTCTCTCATGGATGAAATCATATGGGCAAAGTGCCGATCTAAGCTGGGGACCATGGTGTCTTTCCTTAGTCTACACAGGAACAGCACTCTGAGGGAGACGAGCTGCTGGCGTTTGGTAGCAAAATCTCCTATTCTGAAGAGAAACATTTCGATGTAAGCGGGTAGCATCAGCCTGGCCACATTTTTTCAACTAGTTATAAAGGAGGGCAGTTCAGTTGGCAGACTTACTTGAGTCCCTGATTCCCAGAATGGAAACTTTGCTTTCTTTCCTTAGGTTGCACTTCGGCTCAGAACTGCCCTATCCCAAGGATTCAGGGATGTGCAGCCCGATTAGTTGAGATCAGCCATTATGGCTCTTTCATAGATGAAACCAACTGGACAAAGAGCCGTTCTAAGCTGGGGACCATCGTGTCTTTCCCTAGTCTACCCTGAAACACCACTCCGAGGGAGACGTGGTGCTGGCGTTTGGTAGCACAACCTCCTATTCTGAAGAGAAAGATTTCGTTGTAAGCGGGTTGCTTCAGCCTTCCCACATTTCCTCACCTGGATATAAAGGAGGGCAGTCAGTAGGCCTCACCCTTGAAGCCCACTCCAATTTCATAGAGAAAACTCCAGGCCTCGGTGTGCTTTCCTGTGGCAGGAAATTTGCTTTCATTCCTTAGTTCGCCCTGTGGCTCAGAACAGATCTCCCAGAAGGATTCAGGGATGTGCAACCCAATTAGTTGTGATCAGCCCTTCTGGCTCTTTCATGGATGAAACCAACTGGGCAAAGAGCCATTCTAAGCTGGGGACCATGCTGTCTTTCCCTAGTCTAAACAGAAACAGCAGTCTGAGTGAGACGAGCTCCTGGCGTTTAGGAGCAAAATCTCCTATTCTGAAGAGAAACATTTCATTGTAAGCCGGTTGCATCAGCCTTGTCCCATTTTCTCAACTGGATATAAAGTAGGGCAGTCAGTAGGACTCACCCTTCGAGCCATCTCCAGTTTCATAGAGAAAACTCCAGGCCTTGGTGTGCTTTCCTGTGGTAAGGAAACTGCTTTCATTCCTTAAGTGGCACTTTTCCTCAGAACTGCCCTACCTCAAGGATTCAGGGATGTGCAGCCTGATTAGTTGAGATCAGCCCAGGCTCTTTCATGGATGAAACCACCTGGGAAAAGAGCTGTTCTAAGCTGGGAATCATGGTGTCTTTCCCTAGTCTACACAGAAACAGCACTCTGAGGGAGACGAGCTGCAGGCTTTTGGTAGCAAAATCTCCTATTCTGAAGAGAAACATTTCGTTGTAAGCGTGTTGTATCAGCCTTGCCACATTTCTTCAACTGGCTACAAAGGAGGGCAGTCAGTAGGCCTCATCCTTCGAGCCCACTCCAGTTTCATAGAGAAAACTCCAGGCCTTGGTGTGCTTTCCTGTGGTAAGGAAACTGCTTTCATTCCTTAGGTGGCACTTTGGGTCAGAACTGCCCTTCCCCAAGGATTCTGGGATGTGCAGCCCGATTAGCTGAGATCAGCCCTGGCTCTTTCATGGATGAAACCAACTGGGCAAAGAGCCGTTCTAGGCTGGGGACCATCGTGCCTTTCCCTAGTCTACACAGAAACAGGACTCTGAGGGAGGCAAGCTGCTGGCGTGTGATTGCAAAATCTCCTATTCTAAAGAGAAACATTTCGTTGTAAGCGGGTTGAATCAGCCTTGCCACATTTTCTCAACTGGATATAAAGGAGGGCTGTCAGTAGGCGTCACCCTTCAAGCCCACTCCAATTTCATAGAGAAAACTCCAGGCCTCAGTGTGCTTTCCTGTGGCAAGGAAACTGCTTTCATTCCTTAGGTGGCACTTTGGCTCAGAACTGCCCTACCCCAAGGATTCAGGGATGTACAGCCCGAGTAGTTGAGATCAGCCCTTCTGGTTCTGTCATGGATGAAACCATCTGGGCAAAGAGCCGTTCTAAGCTGGGGACCATGGTGTCTTTCCCTAGTCTACACAGAAACAGCATTCTGAGCGAGAGGAGCTGCTGGCGTGTGGTAGCACAATCTCCTATTCTGAAGAGAAATATTTCGTTGTAAGCGGGTTGCATCAGCCTTGCCACCTTTTCTCAACTGGCTATAAAGGAGGGCAGTCATTTAGCAGACTTACTTGAGACCCTGCTTCCCAGGCTGTAAATTTGCTTTCATTCTTAGGTGGCACATTGGCTCAGGAGTGCCTACCCCAAGGATTCAGGGATGTACAGCCCGATTATTTGAGATCAGCCCTTCTGGTTCTCTAATGGATGAAACCATCTGGGCAAAGAGACGTTCTAAGCTGGGGACCATGGTGTCTTTCCCTAGTCTACACAGAAACAGCACTCTGAGGGAAACGAGCTGCTGGCGTTTGGTAGCAAAATCTCCTATTCTGAAGAGAAACATTTCGTTGTAAGCGGGTTGCATCAGCCTTGTCACATTTCCTCAACTGGCTATAAAGGAGGGCAGTCAGTACGCCTCACCCTTCGAGCCCACTCCAGTTTCATAGAGAAAACTCCAGGCCGTTGTGTGCTTTCCTGTCGTAAGGAAACTGCTTTCATTCCTTAGGTGGCACTTTGGCTCAACTCTGCCCTACCCCTAGCATTCAGGGATGTGCAGCCTGATTAGTTGAGATCAGCCCTGGCTGTTTCCTGGATGAAACCAACTGGGAAAAGAGCTGTTCTAAGCTGGGAACCATGGTGTGTTTCCCTAGTCTACACAGAAACAGTACTCTGAGGGAAACGAACTGCAGGCATTTGGTAGCAAAATCTCCTATTCTGAAGAGAAACATTTCGTTGTAAGCGGGTTGCATCAGCCTTGTCCCATTTTCTCAACTGGATATAAAGAGGGCAGTCAGTAGGCATCAACCTTCAAGCCCACTTCAGCTTCATAGAGAAAACTCCAGGCCTTGGTGTGCTTTCCTGTTGCAAGGAAACTGCTTTCCTTCCATAGGTGGCACTTTGACTCAGAACTGCCCTACCCCAAGGATTCTTGGATATGCAGCCCGATTAGTTGAGATCAGCCCTTCTGGTTCTCTCATGGATGAAAAAATCTGGGCAAGGAGCCGTTCTGAGCTGGGGACCAAGGTGTCTTTCCCTAGTCTACAGAGAAACAGCATTCTGAGGGAGACGAGCTGCTGGCGTTTGGTAGCACAATCTCCTATTCTGAAGAGAAACATTTCGTTGTATGCGGGTTGCATCTGCCTTGCCAAATTTTCTCAACTGGCTATAAAGGAGGGCAGGCATTTAGCAGCTTTTCTTGAGACCCTGCTTCCCAGGCTGTAAATTTGCTTTCATTCCTTAGGTGGCACATTGGCTCAGGAGTGCCTACAACAAGAATTCAGGGATGTGCAGCCCGATTAGTTGAAATCAGCCCTTCTGGTTCTCTCGTGGATGAAATCATATGGGCAAAGAGCCGTTCTAAGCTGGGGATCATGGTGTCTTTCCCTAATCTACACTGAAACAGAACTCTGAGGGAGACGAGCTGCTGGCATTTGGTAGCACAATCTCCTATTCTGAAGAGAAACATTTCGTTGTAAGCGAGTTGCATCAGCCTTGCCACATTTTCTCAACTGGCTATAAAGGAGGGCAGTCATTTAGCAGACTTACTTGAGACCCTGCTTCCCAGGGTGGAATCTTTGCTTTCATTCCTTAGGTGGCACATTGCCTCAGGACTGCCCTACCCCAAGTATTCAGGGATTTGCAGCCCGATTAGTTGAGATTAGACCATCTGGCTTTTTTATGGATGAAAAGAACTGAGCAAAGAGCCGTTCTAAGCTGGGGACCACCGTGCCTTTCCCTAGTCTACACAGAAATAGCATTCTGAGGGAGACGAGCTGCTGCCGTTTGGTAGCAAAATCTCCTATTCTGAAGAGAAACATTTCGTTGTAAGCGGGATGCATCAGCCTTGACACATTTCCTCAATTGGCTATAAAGGAGGGAAGTCAGTAGGCCTCACCCTTCCAGTCCACTCCAATTTCACAGAGAAAACAACAGGCTTCCGTGTGCTTCCTGTGGTAGGAAATTTGCTTTCATTCCTTAGGTGGCCCTTTGGCTCAGAACAGCCCTCCCAGAAGGATTCAGTGATTTGCAGCCCGATTATTTGTGATCAGCCCTTCTGGCTCTTTCATGGATGAAACCAACTGGGCAAAGAACCATTCTAAGCTGGGGACCATGCTGTCTTTCCCTAGTCTACAAAGAAACAGCAGTCTGAGTGAGACGAGCTGCTGGTGTTTGGTAGCGAAATCTCCTATTCTGAAGAGAAACTTTTCGTTGTAAGAGGATTGCATCAGCCTCGTCCCATTTTCTCAACTGGATATAAAGAGGGCAGTCAGTAGGCATCAACCTTCAAGCCCACTCCAGTTTCATAGAGAAAACTCCAGGCCTTGGTGTGCTTTCCTGTTGCAAGGAAACTGCTTTCCTTCCTTAGGTGGCACTTTGACTCAGAACGGCCCTACCCCAAGGATTCTTGGATATGCAGCCCGATTAGTTGAGATCAGCCCTTCTGGTTCTCTCATGGACGAAAAAATCTGGGCAAGGAGCCGTTCTAATCTGTGGACCATGCTGTCTTTCCCTAGTCTACACAGAAACAGCATTTTGAGGGAGACAAGCTGCTGGCGTTTGGTAGCATAATCTCCTATTCTGAAGAGAAACATTTTGTTGTAAGCGGGATGCCTCAGCCTTGCCACATTTTCTCAACTGGATATAAAGGAGGGCAGGCATTTAGCAGATTTACTTGAGACCCTGCTTCCCAGGCTGTAAATTTGCTTTCATTCCTTAGGTGGCACATTGGCTCAGGAGTGCCTACACCAAGAATTCAGGGATGTGCAGCCCGATTAGGTGAAATCAGCCCTTCTGGTTCTCTCGTGGATGAAATCATATGGGCAAAGAGCCGTTCTAAGCTGGGGACCATGGTGTCTTTCCCTAGTCTACACTGAAACAGAACTCTGAGGGAGACGAGCTGCTGGCATTTGGTAGCACAATCTCCTATTCTGAAGAGAAACATTTCGTTGTAAGCGAGTTGCATCAGCCTTGCCACATTTTCTCAACTGGCTATAAAGGAGGGCAGTCATTTAGCAGACTTACTTGAGACCCTGCTTCCCAGGGTGGAATCTTTACTTTCATTCCTTAGGTGGCACATTGCCTCAGGACTGCCCTACCCCAAGTATTCAGGGATTTGCAGCCCGATTAGTTGAGGTTAGACCATCTGGCTTTTTTATGGATGAAACCAACTGAGCAACGAGCCGTTCTAAGCTGGGGACCATGGTGTATTTCCCTAGTCTACACAGAAACAGCATTCTGAGGGAGACGAGCTTTTGCCGTATGGTAGCAAAATCTCCTATTCTGAAGAGAAACATTTTGTTGTAAGCGGGATGCATCAGCCTTGACACATTTCCTCAATTGGCTATAAAGGAGGGAAGTCAGTAGGCCTCACCCTTCCAGCCCACTCCAATTTCATAGAGAAAACAACAGGCTTCCGTGTGCTTCCTGTGGTAGGAAATTTGCTTTCATTCCTTAGGTGGCCCTTTGGCTCAGAACAGCCCTCCCAGAAGGATTCAGTGATTTGCACCTCGATTAGTTGTGATCAGCCCTTCTGGCTCTTTCATGGATGAAACCAACTGGGCAAAGAACCATTCTAAGCTGGGGACCATGCTGTCTTTCCCTAGTCTACACAGAAACAGCAGTCTGAGTGAGACGAGCTGCTGGCGTTTGGTAGCGAAATCTCCTATTCTGAAGAGAAACTTTTCGTTGTAAGAGGGTTGCATCAGCCTCGTCCCATTTTCTCAACTGGATATAAAGAGGGCAGTCAGTAGGCATCAACCTTCAAGCCCACTCCAGTTTCATAGAGAAAACTCCAGGCCTTGGTGTGCTTTCCTGTTGCAAGGAAACTGCTTTCCTTCCTTAGGTGGCACTTTGACTCAGAACTGCCCTACCCCAAGGATTCTTGGATATGCAGACCGATTAGTTGAGATCAGCCCTTCTGGTTCTCTCATGGACGAAAAAATCTGGGCAAGGAGCCGTTCTAATCTGGGGACCATGCTGTCTTTCCCTAGTCTACACAGAAACAGCATTTTGAGGGAGACAAGCTGCTGGCGTTTGGTAGCATAATCTCCTATTCTGAAGAGAAACATTTCGTTGTAAGCGGGTTGCCTCAGCCTTGCCATATTTTCTGAACTGGATATAAAGGAGGGCTGACAGTAGGCGTCACCCTTCAAGCCCACTCCAATTTCATAGAGAAAACTCCAGGCCTCAGTGTGCTTTCCTGTGGCAAGGGAACTGCTTTCATTCCTTAGGTGGCACCTTGGCTCAGAATTGCCCTACCCCAATGTTTCAGGGATGTGCAGCCCGAGTAGTTGAGATCAGCTCTTCTGGTTCTCTCATGGATGAAACCATCTGTGCAAAGAGCCGTTGTACCCTGGGGACCATGGTGTCGTTCCCTAGTCCTTACAGAAACAGCACCCTGAGGGAGACGAGCTGCTGGCGTTTGGTAGCACAATCTCCTATTCTGCAGAGAAACGTTTCGTTGTAAGCGGGTTGCATCAGCCTTGTCACATTTCCTCAACTGGCTATAAAGGAGGGCAGTCAGCAGGCCTCAGCCTTCAAGCCCACTCCAATTTCATAGAGAAAACAACAGGCCTCGGTGTGCTTTCCTGTGGCAGGAAATTTTGTTTCATTCCTTAGGTGGCCCTTTGGCTCAGAACAGACCTCCCAGAAGGATTCAGGGATGTGCAGCCCAAATAGTTCTGATCAGCCCTTCTGGCTCTTTCATGGATGAAACCAACTGGGCAAAGAGCCATTCTAAGCTGGGGACCATGCAGTCTTTCCCTAGTCTACACAGAAACAGCAGTCTGAGTGAGACGAGCTGCTGGCGTTTAGTAGCGAAATCTCCTATTCTGAAGAGAAACATATCCTTGTAAGCCGGTTGCATCAGCCTTGTCCCATTTTCTCAACTGGATATAAAGTAGGGCAGTCAGGAGGCCTCACCCTTCGAGCCCTCTCCAGTTTCATAGAGAAAACTCGAGGCCTTGGTGTGCTTTCCTGTGGTAAGGAAACTGCTTTCATTCCTTAGGTGGCACTTTGGCTCAGAACTGCCCTACCCCAAGGATTCAGGGATGTGGAGCCTGATTAGTTGAGATCAGCCCTGGCTCTTTCATGGATGAAACCACCTGGGAAAAAAGCTGTTCTAAGCTGGGAACCATGGTGTCTTTGCATAGTCTACACAGAAACAGCACTCTGAGGGAGACGAGCTGCAGGCTTTTGGTAGCAAAATCTCCTATTCTGAAGAGAAACATTTCGTTGTAAGCGGGTTGCATCAGCCTTGTCCCATTTTCTCAACTGGATATAAAGGAGGGCAGTCATTAGGCCTCACCCTTCGAGCCCACTACAGTTTCACAGAGAAAACTCCAGGCCTTGGTGTGCTTTCCTGTGGTAAGGAAACTGCTTTCATTCCTTAGGTGGCACTTTGGCTCAGAAATGCCCTACCCCAAGGATTCAGGAATGTGCAGCCTGATTAGTTGAGATCAGCCCTGGCTCTTTCATGGATGAAAACAACTGGGAAAAGAGCTGTTCTACGTTGGAACCATGGTGTCTTTCCCTAGTCTACACAGAAACAGCACTCTGAGGGAGACGAGCTGCAGGAGTTTGGTAGCAAAATCTCCTAATCTGAAGAGAAACATTTCGTTGTATGCGGGTTGCCTCAGCCTTGCCACATTTTCTCAACTGGCTATAAAGGAGGGCAGTCAGTTGGCAGACTTACTTGAGTCCCTCTTTCCCAGGCTGGAAACTTTGCTTTCTTTCCTTAGGTTGCACTTCGGCTCAGAGCTGCACTACCCCAAGGATTCAGGGATGTGCAGCCCGATTAGTTGAGATCAGCCCTTCTGGCTCTTTCATGGATGAAACCAACTGGGAAAAGAGTCTTTCTAAGTTAGGAACCATGGTGTCTTTCCCTAGTCTACACAGAAACAGCAGTCTGAGTGAGACGAGCTGCTGGCGTTTGGTAGCAAAATTTCCTATTCTGAAGAGAAACATTTCGTTGTAAGCGTGTTGCATCAGCTTTGCCACATTTTTTCAACTGGCTATAAAGGAGGGCAGTCATTTAGCAGACTTACTCTAGACCCAGCTTCCCAGGCTGGAAACTTTGCTTTCATTCCTTAGGTGGCACAGTAGCTGACAAATGGCCTACCCCAAGGATTCAGTGATGTGCAGCCCCATTAGTTGAGATCAGCCCTTCTGACTCTTTCATGGATGAAACCAACTGGGCAAAGAGCCGTTCTAAGCTGGGGACCATCGTGTCTTTCACTAGTCTACACAGAAACAGCACTCTGAGGGAGACGAGCTGCTGGAGTTTGACAGCAAAATCTCCTAATCTGAAGAGAAACATTTCGTTGTATGCAGGTTGCCTCAGCCTTGCCACATTTTCTCAACTGGCTATAAAGGAGGGCAGTCAGTAGGCCTCACCCTTCGAGGGCACTCCAGTTTCATAGAGAAAACTCCAGGCCTTGGTGTGCTTTCCTGTGGTAAGGAAACTGCTTTCATTCCTTAGGTGGCACTTTGGCTCAGAACTGCCCTACCCCAAGGATTCAGGGATGTGCAGCCTGCTTAGTTGAGATCAGCCCTGGCTCTTTCATGGATGAAATCAACTGGGAAAAGAGCTGTTCTAAGCTGGGAACCATGGTGTCTTTCCCTAGTCTACACAGAAACAGCACTCTGAGGGAGACTAGCTGCAAGCGTTTGGTAGCAAAATCTCCTATTCTGAAGAGAAACATTTCGTTGTAAGCGGGTTGCATCAACCTTGCCACATTTTCTCAACTGGCTATAAAGGCGGGCAGGCATTTAGCAAACTTAGTTGAGACCCTGCTTCCCAGGCTGTAAATTTGCTTTCATTCCTTAGGTGGCACATTGGCTCAGGAGTTCCTACCCCAAGGATTCAGGGATGTGCAGCCCGATTAGTTGAGATCAGCCCTTCTGGTTCTCTCATGGATGAAATCATATGGGCAAAGAGCCGTTCTAAGCTGGGGACCATGGTGTCTTTCCTTAGTCTACACAGGAACAGCACTCTGAGGGAGACGAGCTGCTGGCGTTTGGTAGCAAAATCTCCTATTCTGAAGAGAAACATTTCGATGTAAGCGGGTAGCATCAGCCTGGCCACATTTTTTCAACTAGTTATAAAGGAGGGCAGTTCAGTTGGCAGACTTACTTGAGTCCCTGATTCCCAGAATGGAAACTTTGCTTTCTTTCCTTAGGTTGCACTTCGGCTCAGAACTGCCCTATCCCAAGGATTCAGGGATGTGCAGCCCGATTAGTTGAGATCAGCCCTGGCTCTTTCATGGATGAAACCAACTGGGCAAAGAGCCGTTCTAGGCTGGGGACCATCGTGCCTTTCCCAAGTCTACACAGAAACAGCACTCTGAGGGAGGCAAGCTGCTGGCGTGTGATTGCAAAATCTCCTATTCTGAAGAGAAACATTTCGTTGTAAGCGGGTTGCCTCAGCCTTGTCCCATTTTCTCAACTGGATATAAAGAGGGCAGACAGTAGGCATCAACCTTCAAGTCCAGTTCAGTTTCATATAGAGAACTCCAGGCCTTGGTGTGCTTTCCTGTTGCAAGGAAACTGCTTTCCTTCCTTAGGTGGCACTTTGACTCAGAAGTACCCTACCCCAAGGATTCTTGGATATGCAGCTCGATTAGTTGAGATCAGCCCTTCTGGTTCTCTCATGGATGAAAAAATCTGGGCAAGGAGCCGTTCTGAGCTGGAGACCAAGGTGTCTTTCCCTAGTCTACAGAGAAACAGCATTCTGAGGGAGACGAGCTGCTGGTGTTTAGTAGCAAAATCTCCTATTCTGAAGAAAAACATTTCATTGTAAGCGGGTTGCATCAGCCTTGTCACATTTCCTCAACTGGCTATAAAGGAGAGCAGGCATTTAGCAGACTTACTTGAGACCCTGCTTCCCAGGCTGTAAATTTGATTTCATTCCTTAGGTGGCACATTGGCTCAGGAGTGCCTACCCCAAGGATTCAGGGATGTGCAGCCCGATTATTTGAGATCAGACCTTCTGGTTCTCTAATGGATGAAACCATCTGGGCAAAGAGCCGTTCTAAGTTGGGGACCATGGTGTCTTTCCCTAGTCTACACAGAAACAGCACTCTGAGGGAAACGAGCTGCTGGCGTTTGGTAGCAAAATCTCCTATTCTGAAGAGAAACATTTCGTTGTAAGCGGGTTGCATCAGCCTTGTCACATTTCTTCAACTGGCTATAAAGGAGGGCAGACAGTAGGCCTCACCCTTCGAGCCCACTCCAGTTTCATAGAGAAAACTCCAGGCCTTCGTGTGCTTTCCTGTCGTAAGGAAACTGCTTTCATTCCTTAGGTGGCACTTTGGCTCAGAACTGCCCTACCCCAAGCATTCAGGGATGTGCAGCCTGATTATTTGAGATCAGCCCTGGCTGTTTCATGGATGAAACCAACTGGGAAAAGAGCTGTTCTAAGCTGGGAACCATGGTGTGTTTCCCTAGTCTACACAGAAACAGCACTCTGAGAGAGACGAGCTGCAGGCATTTGGTAGCAAAATCTCCTATTCTGAAGAGAAACATTTCGTTGTAAGCGGGTTGCATCAGCCTTGCCACAATTTCTCAAGTGGCTCTAAAGAGGGCAGTCAGTTGGCAGACTTACTTGTGGCCCTGCTTCCCAGGAAGGAAACTTTACTTTCATTCCTTTGGTGGCACATTGGCTCAGGAGTGCCTACCCCAAGGATTCAGGGATTTGCAGCCCGATTAGTTGAGATCAGCCCTTCTGGTTCTCTCTTGGATGAAAAAATCTGGGCAAGGAGCCGTTCTGAGCTGGGGACCAAGGTGTCTTTCCCTAGTCTACAGAGAAACAGCATTCTGAGGGAGACGAGCTGCTGGCGTTTGGTAGCACAATCTCCTATTCTGAAGAGAAACATTTCGTTGTAAGCGGGTTGCATCAGACTTGCCACATTTTCTCAACTGGCTATAAAGGAGGGCAGGCATTTAGCAGAATTACTTGAGACCCTGCTTCCCAGGTTGTAAATTTGCTTTCATTCCTGAGGTGGCACATTGGCCCAGGACTGCCTACCGCAAGGATTCAGGTATGTGCAGCTCGATTCGTTGAGATCACCCTTCTGGTTCTCTCATGGATGAAACCATCTGGGCAAAGAGCCGTTCTAAGCTGGGGACCAGGGTGTCTTTCCCTAGTATACCCAGAAACAGCACTCTGAGGGAGACGAGCTGCTGGCGTTTGGTAGCACAATCTCCTATTCTGCAGAGAAACGTTTCGTTGTAAGCGGGTTGCATCAGCCTTGTCACATTTCCTCAACTGGCTATAAAGGAGGGCAGTCAGTAGGCCTCACCCTTCCAGTCCACTCCAATTTCATAGAGAAAATAACAGGCTTCCGTGTGCTTCCTGTGGTAGGAAATTTCCCTTCATTCCTTAGGTGGCCCTTTGGCTCAGAACAGCCCTCCCAGAAGGATTCAGTGATGTGCAGCCCGATTAGTTGTGATCAGCCCTTCTGGCTCTTTCATGGATGAAACCAACTGGGCAAAAAACCATTCTAAGCTGGGGACCATGCTGTCTTTCCCTAGTCTACAAAGAAACAGCAGTCTGAGTGAGACGAGCTGCTGGCGTTTGGTAGCGAAATCTCCTATTCTGAAGAGAAACTTTTCGTTGTAAGAGGATTGCATCAGCCTCGTCCCATTTTCTCAACTGGATATAAAGAGGGCAGTCAGTAGGCATCAACCTTTAAGCCCACTCCAGTTTCATAGAGAAAACTCCAGGCCTTGGTGTGCTTTCCTGTTGCAAGGAAACTGCTTTCCTTCCTTAGGTGGCACTTTGACTCAGAACTGCCCTACCCCAAGGATTCTTGGATATGCAGCCCGATTAGTTGAGATCAGCCCTTCTGGTTCTCTCATGGATGAAAAAATCTGGGCAAGGAGCCGTTCTAATCTGTGGACCATGCTGTCTTTCCCTAGTCTACACAGAAACAGCATTTTGAGGGAGACAAGCTGCTGGCGTTTGGAAGCATAATCTCCTATTCTGAAGAGAAACATTTTGTTGTAAGCGGGTTGCCTCAGCCTTGCCACATTTTCTCAACTGGATATAAAGGAGGGCAGGCATTTAGCAGATTTACTTGAGACCCTGCTTCCCAGGCTGTAAATTTGCTTTCATTCCTTAGGTGGCACATTGGCTCAGGAGTGCCTACACCAAGAATTCAGGGATGTGCAGCCCGATTAGTTGAAATCAGCCCTTCTGGTTCTCTCGTGGATGAAATCATATGGGCAAAGAGCCGTTCTAAGCTGGGGACCATGGTGTCTTTCCCTAGTCTACACTGAAACAGAACTCTGAGGGAGACGAGCTGCTGGCATTTGGTAGCACAATCTCCTATTCTGAAGAGAAACATTTCGTTGTAAGCGAGTTGCATCAGCCTTGCCACATTTTCTCAACTGGCTATAAAGGAGGGCAGTCATTTAGCAGACTTACTTGAGACCCTGCTTCCCAGGGTGGAATCTTTACTTTCATTCCTTAGGTGGCACATTGCCTCAGGACTGCCCTACCCCAAGTATTCAGGGATTTGCAGCCCGATTAGTTGAGATTAGACCATCTGGCTTTTTTATGGATGAAACCAACTGAGCAAAGAGCCGTTCTAAGCTGGGGACCATGGTGTATTTCCCTAGTCTACACAGAAACAGCATTCTGAGGGAGACGAGCTGTTGCCGTTTGGTAGCAAAATCTCCTATTCTGAAGAGAAACATTTCGTTGTATGCGGGTTGCCTCAACCTTGCCACATTTTCTCAACTGGATATAAAGGAGGGCTGTCAGTAGGCGTCACCCTTCAAGTCCACTCCTTTTTCATAGAGAAAACTCCAGGCCTTGGTGTGCTTTCCTGTTGCAAGGAAACTGCTTTCATTCCTTAGGTGGCATTTTGGCTCAGAACTGCCCTTCCGCAAGGATTCTTGGATATGCAGCCCGATTAGTTGAGATCAGCCATTCTGGTTCTCTCATGGATGAAACCATTTGGGCACGGAGCTGTTCTAAGCTGGGGACCATGGTGTCTTTCCCTAGTCTACACAGAAATAGCACTCTGAGGGAAACGAGCTGCTGGCGTTTGGTAGCGAAATCTCCTATTCTGAAGAGAAACATTTCGTTGTAATCGGGTTGCATCAGCCTTGTCCCATTTTCTCAACTGGATATAAAGAGGGCAGTCAGTAGGCATCAACCTTCAAGCCCACTTCAGCTTCACAGAGAAAACTCCAGGCCTTGGTGTGCTTTCCTGTTGCAAGGAAACTGCTTTCCTTCCATAGGTGGCACTTTGACTCAGAACTGCCCTACCCCAAGGATTCTTGGATATGCAGCCCGATTAGTTGAGATCAGCCCTTCTGGTTCTCTCATGGATGAAAAAATCTGGGCAAGGAGCCGTTCTGAGCTGGGGACCAAGGTGTCTTTCCCTAGTCTACAGAGAAACAGCATTCTGAGGGAGACGAGCTGCTGGCGTTTGGTAGCACAATCTCCTATTCTGAAGAGAAACATTTCGTTGTAAGCGGGTTGCATCAGCCTTGCCAAATTTTCTCAACTGGCTATAAAGGAGGGCAGGCATTTAGCAGATTTACTTGAGACCCTGCTTCCCAGGCTGTAAATTTGCTTTCATTCCTGAGGTGGCACATTGGCTCAGGAGTGCCTACCCCAAGAATTCAGGGATGTGCAGCCCGATTAGTTGAAATCAGCCCTTCTGGTTCTCTCGTGGATGAAATCATATGGGCAAAGAGCCGTTCTAAGCTGGGGACCATGGTATCTTTCCCTAATCTACAATGAAACAGAACGCTGAGGGAGACGAGCTGCTGGCGTTTGGTAGCACAATCTCCTATTCTGCAGAGAAACGTTTCGTTGTAAGCGGGTTGCATCAGCCTTGTCACATTTCCTCAACTGGCTATAAAGGAGGGCAGTCAGTAGGCCTCAGCCTTCAAGCCCACTCCAATTTCATAGAGAAAACAACAGGCCTCGGTGTGCTTTCCTGTGGCAGGAAATTTTCTTTCATTCCTTAGGTGGCCCTTTGGCTCAGAACAGACCTCCCAGAAGGATTCAGGGATGTGCAGCCCAATTAGTTGTGATCAGCCCTTCTGGCTCTTTCATGGATGAAACCAACTGGGCAAAGAGCCATTCTAAGCTGGGGACCATGCAGTCTTTCCCTAGTCTACACAGAAACAGCAGTCTGAGTGAGACGAGCTGCTGGCGTTTAGTAGTGAAATCTCCTATTCTGAAGAGAAACATATCCTTGTGAGCCGGTTGCATCAGCCTTGTCCCATTTTCTCAACTGGATATAAAGTAGGGCAGTCCGTAGGCCTCACCCTTCGAGCCCTCTCCAGTTTCATAGAGAAAACTCCAGGCCTTGGTGTGCTTTCCTGTGGTAAGGAAACTGCTTTCATTCCTTAGGTGGCACTTTGGCTCAGAACTGCCCTACCCCAAGGATTCAGGGATGTGGAGCCTGATTAGTTGAGATCAGCCCTGGCTCTTTCATGTATGAAACCACCTGGGAAAAGAGCTGTTCTAAGCTGGGAACCATGGTGTCTTTCCCTAGTCTACACAGAAACAGCACTCTGAGGGAGACGAGCTGCAGGCTTTTGGTAGCAAAATCTCCTATTCTGAAGAGAAACATTTCATTGTAAGTGGGTTGAATCAGCCTTGTCCCATTTTCTCAACTGGATATAAAGGAGGGCAGTCAGTAGGCCTAACCCTTCGAGCTCACTCCAGTTTCATAGAGAAAACTCCAGGCCTTGGTGTGCTTTCCTGTGGTAAGGAAACTGTTTTCATTCCTTAGGTGGCACTTTGGCTCAGATCTTCCCTACCCCAAGGATTCAGGAATGTGCAGCCTGATTAGTTGAGATCAGCCCTGGCTCTTTCATGGATGAAAACAACTGGGAAAAGAGCTGTTTTACGTTGGAACCATGGTGTCTTTCCCTAGTCTACACAGAAACAGCACTCTGAGGGAGACGAGCTGCAGGAGTTTGGTAGCAAAATCTCCTATTCTGAAGAGAAACATTTCGTTGTAAGCGTGTTGCATCAGCTTTGCCACATTTTTTCAACTGGCTATAAAGGAGGGCAGTCATTTAGCAGACTTACTCTAGACCCAGCTTCCCAGGCTGGAAACTTTGCTTTCATTCCTTAGGTGGCACAGTAGCTGACAAATGGCCTACCCCAAGGATTCAGTGATGTGCAGCCCCATTAGGTGAGATCAGCCCTTCTGACTCTTTCATGGATGAAACCAACTGGGCAAAGAGCCGTTCTAAGCTGGGGACCATCGTGTCTTTCACTAGTCTACACAGAAACAGCACTCTGAGGGAGACGAGCTGCTGGAGTTTGACAGCAAAATCTCCTAATCTGAAGAGAAACATTTCGTTGTATGCAGGTTGCCTCAGCCTTGCCACATTTTCTCAACTGGCTATAAAGGAGGGCAGTAAGTAGGCCTCACCCTTCGAGGCCACTCCAGTTTCATAGAGAAAACTCCAGGCCTTGGTGTGCTTTCCTGTGGTAAGGAAACTGCTTTCATTCCTTAGGTGGCACTTTGGCTCAGAACGGCCCTACCCCAAGGATTCAGGGATGTGCAGCCTGCTTAGTTGAGATCAGCCCTGGCTCTTTCATGGATGAAATCAACTGGGAAAAGAGCTGTTCTAAGCTGGGAACCATGGTGTCTTTCCCTAGTCTACACAGAAACAGCACTCTGAGGGAGACTAGCTGCAAGCGTTTGGTAGCAAAATCTCCTATTCTGAAGAGAAACATTTCGTTGTAAGCGGGTTGCATCAACCTTGCCACATTTTCTCAACTGGCTATAAAGGCGGGCAGGCATTTAGCAAACTTACTTGAGACCCTGCTTCCCAGGCTGTAAATTTGCTTTCATTCCTTAGGTGGCACATGGGCTCAGCAGTGCCTACCCCAAGGATTCAGGGATGTGCAGCCCGTTTAGTTGAGATCAGCCCTTCTGGTTCTCTCATGGATGAAATCATATGGGCAAAGAGCCGTTCTAAGCTGGGGACCAAGGTGTCTTTCCTTAGTCTACACAGGAACAGCACTCTGAGGGAGACGAGCTGCTGGCGTTTGGTAGCAAAATCTCCTATTCTGAAGAGAAACATTTCGATGTAAGCGGGTAGCATCAGCCTGGCCACATTTTTTCAACTAGTTATAAAGGAGGGCAGTCAGTTGGCAGACTTACTTGAGTCCCTGATTCCCAGAGTGGAAACTTTGCTTTCTTTCCTTAGGTTGCACTTCGACTCAGAACTGCCCTACCCCAAGGATTCAGGGATGTGCAGCCGATTAGTTGTGATCAGCCCTTCTGGCTCTTTCATGGATGAAACCAACTGGGCAAAGAGCCATTCTATGCTGGGGACCATGCAGTCTTTCCCTAGTCTACAGAGAAATAGCAGTCTGAGTGAGACGAGCTGCTGGCGTTTAGTAGCGAAATCTCCTATTCTGAAGAGAAACATTTCATTGTAAGCCGGTTGCATCAGCCTTGTCCCATTTTCTCAACTGGATATAAAGTAGGGCAGTCAGTAGGCCTCACCCTTCGAGCCATCTCCAGTTTCATAGAGAAAACTCCAGGCCTTGGTGTGCTTTCCTGTGGTAAGGAAACTGCTTTCATTCCTTAGGTGGCACTTTGGCTCAGAACTGCCCTACCTCAAGGATTCAGGGATGTGCAGGCTGATTAGTTGAGATCAGCCCTGGCTCTTTCATGGATGAAATCACCTGGGAAAAGAGCTGTTCTAAGCTGGGAACCAAGGTGTCTTTCCCTAGTCTACACAGAAACAGCACTCTGAGGGAGACGAGCTGCAGGCTTTTGGTAACAAAATCTCCTATTCTGAAGAGAGACATTTCGTTGTAAGCGTGTTGTATCAGTCTTCCCACATTTCTTCAACTGGCTATAAAGGAGGGCTGTCAGTAGGCTTCACCCTTCAAGCCCACTCCAATTTCATAGAGAAAACAAAAGACCTCCTTGTGCTTTCCTGTGGCAGGAAATTTGCTTTCTTTCCTTAGGTGGCCCTTTGGATCACAACAGAGCTCCCAGAAAGATTCAGGGATGTGCAGCCCAATTAGTTGTGATCAGCCCTTCTGGCTCTTTCATGGATGAAACCAACTGGGCAAAGAGCCATTCTAAGCTGGGGACCATCGTGCCTTTCCCTAGTCTACACAGAAACAGCACTCTGAGGGAAACGAGCTGCTGGCATTTGATAGCAAAATCTCCTATTCTGAAGAGAAACATTTCGTTGTAAGCGGGTTGCTTCAGCCTTCCCACATTTCCTCACCTGGATATAAAGGAGGGCAGTCAGTAGGCCTCACCCTTGAAGCCCACTCCAATTTCATAGAGAAAACTCCAGGCCTCGGTGTGCTTTCCTGTGGCAGGAAATTTGCTTTCATTCCTTAGTTGGCCCTGTGGCTCAGAACAGACCTCCCAGAAGGATTCAGGGATGTGCAACCCAATTAGTTGTGATCAGCCCTTCTGGCTCTTTCATGGATGAAACCAACTGGGCAAAGAGCCGTTCTAGGCTAGGGACCATCGTGCCTTTCCCTAGTCTACACAGAAACAGCACTCTGAGGGAGGCAAGCTGCTGGCGTGTGATTGCAAAATCTCCTATTCTGAAGAGAAACATTTCGTTGTAAGCGGGTTGAATCAGCCTTGCCACATTTTCTCAACTGGATATAAAGGAGGGCTGTCAGTAGGCGTCACCCTTCAAGCCCACTCCAATTTCATAGAGAAAACTCCAGGCCTCAGTGTGCTTTCCTGTGGCAAGGAAACTGCTTTCATTCCTTAGGTGGCACTTTGGCTCAGAACTGCCCTACCCCAAGGATTCAGGGATGTGCAGCCCGATTAGTTGTGATCAGCCCTTCTGGCTCTTTCATGGATGAAACCAACTGGGAAAAGAGCCATTCTATGCTGGGGACCATGCAGTCTTTCCCTAGTCTACAGAGAAATAGCAGTCTGAGTGAGACGAGCTGCTGGCGTTTAGTAGCGAAATCTCCTATTCTGAAGAGAAACATTTCATTGTAAGCCGGTTGCATCAGCCTTGTCCCATTTTCTCAACTGGATATAAAGTAGGGCAGTCAGTAGGCCTCACCCTTCGAGCCATCTCCAGTTTCATAGAGAAAACTCCAGGCCTTGGTGTGCTTTACTGTGGTAAGGAAACTGCTTTCATTCCTTAGGTGGCACTTTGGCTCAGAACTGCCCTACCTCAAGGATTCAGGGATGTGCAGGCTGATTAGTTGAGATCAGCCCTGGCTCTTTCATGGATGAAACCACCTGGGAAAAGAGCTGTTCTAAGCTGGGAACCAAGGTGTCTTTCCCTAGTCTACACAGAAACAGCACTCTGAGGGAGACGAGCTGCAGGCTTTTGGTAGCAAAATCTCCTATTCTGAAGAGAGACATTTCGTTGTAAGCGTGTTGTATCAGTCTTGCCACATTTCTTCAACTGGCTACAAAGGAGGGCTGTCAGTAGGCTTCACCCTTCAAGCCCACTCCAATTTCATAGAGAAAACAACAGACCTCCTTTTGCTTTCCTGTGGCAGGAAATTTGCTTTCTTTCCTTAGGTGGCCCTTTGGATCACAACAGAGCTCCCAGAAAGATTCAGGGATGTGCAGCCCAATTAGTTGTGATCAGCCCTTCTGGCTCTTTCATGGATGAAACCAACTGGGCAAAGAGCCATTCTAAGCTGGGGACCATCGTGCCTTTCCCTAGTCTACACAGAAACAGCACTCTGAGGGAAACGAGCTGCTGGCATTTGATAGCAAAATCTCCTATTCTGAAGAGAAACATTTCGTTGTAAGCGGGTTGCTTCAGCCTTCCCACATTTCTTCACCTGGATATAAAGGAGGGCAGTCAGTAGGCCTCACCCTTGAAGCCCACTCCAATTTCATAGAGAAAACTCCAGGCCTCGGTGTGCTTTCCTGTGGCAGGAAATTTGCTTTCATTCCTTAGTTGGCCCTGTGGCTCAGAACAGACCTCCCAGAAGGATTCAGGGATGTGCAACCCAATTAGTTGTGATCATCCCTTCTGGCTCTTTCATGGATGAAACCAACTGGGCAAAGAGCCGTTCTAGGCTAGGGACCATCGTGCCTTTCCCTAGTCTACACAGAAACAGCACTCTGAGGGAGGCAAGCTGCTGGCGTGTGATTGCAAAATCTCCTATTCTGAAGAGAAACATTTCGTTGTAAGCGGGTTGAATCAGCCTTGCCACATTTTCTCAACTGGATATATAGGAGGGCTGTCAGTAGGCGTCACCCTTCAAGACCACTCCAATTTCATAGAGAAAACTCCAGGCCTCAGTGTGCTTTCCTGTGGCAAGGAAACTGCTTTCATTCCTTAGGTGGCACTTTGGCTCAGAACAGCCCTACCCCAAGGATTCAGGGATGTACAGCCCGAGTAGTTGAGATCAGCCCTTCTGGTTCTCTCATGGATGAAACCATCTGGGCAAAGAGCCGTTCTAAGCTGGGGACCATGGTGTCTTTCCCTAGTCTACACAAAAACAGCATTCTGAGGGAGAGGAGCTGCTGGCGTTTGGTAGCACAATCTCCTATTCTGAAGAGAAATATTTCGTTGTAAGCGGGTTGCATCAGCCTTGCCACCTTTTCTCAACTGGCTATAAAGGAGGGCAGGCATTTAGCAGACTTACTTGAGACCCTGCTTCCCAGGCTGTAAATTTGCTTTCATTCTTAGGTGGCACATTGGCTCAGGAGTGCCTACACCAAGAATTCAGGGATGTGCAGCCCGATTAGTTGAAATCAGCCCTTCTGGTTCTCTCATGGATGAAATCATATGGGCAAAGAGCCGTTCTAAGCTGGGGACCATGGTGTCTTTCCCTAATCTACACTGAAACAGAACTCTGAGGGAGACGAGCTGCTGGCATTTGGTAGCACAATCTTCTATTCTGAAGAGAAACATTTCGTTGTAAGCGAGTTGCATCAGCCTTGACACATTTCCTCAATTGGCTATAAAGGAGGGAAGTCAGTAGGCCTCACCCTTCCAGCCCACTCCAATTTCATAGAGAAAACAACAGGCTTCCGTGTGCTTCCTGTGGTAGGAAATTTGCTTTCATTCCTTAGGTGGCCCTTTGCCTCAGAAAAGCCCTCCCAGAAGGATTCAGTGATTTGCAGCCCGATTAGTTGTGATCAGCCCTTCTGGCTCTTTCATGGATGAAACCAACTGGGCAAAGAACCATTCTAAGCTGGGGACCATGCTGTCTTTCCCTAGTCTACACAGAAACAGCAGTCTGAGTGAGACGAGCTGCTGGCGTTTCGTAGCGAAATCTCCTATTCTGAAGAGAAACTTTTCGTTGTAAGAGGGTTGCAGCAGCCTCTTCCCATTTTCTCAACTGGATATAAAGAGGGCAGTCAGTAGGCATCAACCTTCAAGCCAACTCCAGTTTCATAGAGAAAACTCCAGGCCTTGGTGTGCTTTCCTGTTGCAAGGAAACTGCTTTCCTTCCTTAGGTGGCACTTTGACTCAGAACTGCCCTACCACAAGGATTCTTGGATATGCAGCCCGATTAGTTGAGATCAGCCCTTCTGGTTCTCTCATGGATGAAAAAATCTGGGCAAGGAGCCGTTCTGAGCTGGGGACCATGCTGTCTTTCCCTAGTCTACACAGAAACAGCATTTTGAGGGAGACAAGCTGCTGGTTTTGGTAGCATAATCTCCTATTCTGAAGAGAAACATTTCGTTGTAAGCGGGTTGCCTCAGCCTTGCCACATTTTCTCAACTGGATATAAAGGAGGGCTGTCAGTAGGCGTCACCCTTCAAGCCCACTCCAATTTCATAGAGAAAACTCCAGGCCTCAGTGTGCTTTCCTGTGGCAAGGGAACTGCTTTCATTCCTTAGGTGGCACCTTGGCTCAGAATTGCCCTACCCCAATGTTTCAGGGATGTGCAGCCCGAGTAGTTGAGATCAGCCCTTCTGGTTCTCTCATGGATGAAACCATCTGTGCAAAGAGCCGTTGTACCCTGGGGACCATGGTGTCTTTCCCTAGTCCTCACAGAAACAGCAGTCTGAGTGAGACGAGCTGCTGGCATTTGGTAGCACAATCTCCTATTCCGCAGAGAAACGTTTCGTTGTAAGCGGGTTGCATCAGCCTTGTCACATTTCCTCAACTGGCTATAAAGGAGGGCAGTCAGTAGGCCTCACCCTTCAAGCCCACTCCAATTTCATAGAGAAAACAACAGGCCTCGGTGTGCTTTCCTGTGGCAGGAAATTTGCTTTCATTCCTTAGGTGGCCCTTTGGCTCAGAACAGACCTCCCAGAAGGATTCAGGGATGTGCAGCACAATTACTTGTGGTCAGCCCTTCCGGCTCTTTCATGGATGAAACCAACTGGGCAAAGAGCCATTCTAAGCTGGGGACCATGGTGTCTTTCCCTAGTCTTCACAGAAACAGCATTCTGAGGGAGACGAGCTGTTGGCGTTTGGTAGCACAATCTCCTATTCAGAAGAGAAACATTTCGTTGTAAGCGGGTTGCATCAGCCTTGCCACATTTCCTCAACTGGCTATAAAGGAGGGCAGTCAGCAGGCCTCACCCTTCAAGCCCACTCCAGTTTCATAGAGAAAACTCCAGGCCTTGGTGTGCTTTCCTGTTGCAAGGAAACTGCTTTCATTCCTTAGGTGGCACTTTGGCTCAGAACTGCCCTACCCCAAGGATTCATGGATATGCAGCCCGATTAGTTGAGATCAGCCCTTCTGGTTCTCTCATGGATGAAACCATTTGGGCACGGAGCCCTTCTAAGCTGGGGACCATGGTGTCTTTCCCTAGTCTACACAGAAATAGCACTCTGAGGGAAACGAGCTGCTGGCGTTTGGTAGCGAAATCTCCTATTCTGAAGAGAAACGTTTCGTTGTAAGCGGGTTGCATCAGCCTCGTCACATTTCCTCAACTGGCTATAAAGGAGGGCAGTCAGTAGGCCTCACCCTTCAAGCCCACTCCAATTTCATAGAGAAAACAACAGGCCTCGGTGTGCTTTCCTGTGGTAGGAAATTTGCTTTCATTCCTTAGGTAGCCCTTTGGCTCAGAACAGCCCTCCCAGAAGGATTCAGTGATTTGCAGCCCGATTAGTTGTGATCAGCCCTTCTGGCTCTTTCATGGATGAAACCAACTGGGCAAAGAACCATTCTAAGCTGGGAACCATGCTGTCTTTCCCTAGTCTACACAGAAACAGCAGTCTGAGTGAGACGAGCTGCTGGCATTTGGTAGCACAATCTCCTATTCTGCAGAGAAACGTTTCGTTGTAAGCGGGTTGCATCAGCCTTGTCACATTTCCTCAACTGGCTATAAAGGAGGGCAGTCAGTAGGCCTCACCCTTCAAGCCCACTCCAATTTCATAGAGAAAACAACAGGCCTCGGTGTGCTTTCCTGTGGCAGGAAATTTGCTTTCATTCCTTAGGTGGCCCTTTGGCTCAGAACAGACCTCCCAGAAGGATTCAGGGATGTGCAGCACAATTAGTTGTGGTCAGCCCTTCCGGCTCTTTCATGGATGAAACCAACTGGGCAAAGAGCCATTCTAAGCTGGGGACCATGGTGTCTTTCCCTAGTCTTCACAGAAACAGCATTCTGAGGGAGACGAGCTGTTGGCGTTTGGTAGCACAATCTCTTATTCTGAAGAGAAACATGTCGTTGTAAGCGGGTTGCATCAGCCTTGCCACATTTCCTCAACTGGCTATAAAGGAGGGCAGTCAGCAGGCCTCACCCTTCAAGCCCACTCCAGTTTCATAGAGAAAACTACAGGCCTTGGTGTGCTTTCCTGTTGCAAGGAAACTGCTTTCATTCCTTAGGTGGCACTTTGGCTCAGAACTGCCCTACCCCAAGGATTCATGGATATGCAGCCCGATTAGTTGAGATCAGCCCTTCTGGTTCTCTCATGGATGAAACCATTTGGGCACGGAGCCCTTCTAAGCTGGGGACCATGGTGTCTTTCCCTAGTCTACACAGAAATAGCACTCTGAGGGAAACGAGCTGCTGGCGTTTGGTAGCAAAATCTCCTATTCTGAAGAGAAACATTTCGTTGTAAGCGGGTTGCATCAGCCTTGTCCCATTTTCTCAACTGGATATAAAGAGGGCAGTCAGTAGGCATCAACCTTCAAGCCCACTTCAGTTTCATAGAGAAAACTCCAGGCCTTGGTGTGCTTTCCTGTTGCAAGGAAACTGCTTTCGTTCCTTAGGTGGCACTTTGACTCAGAACTGCCCTACCCCAAGGATTCTTGGATATGCAGCCCGATTAGTTGAGATCAGCCCTTCTGGTTCTCTCATGGATGAAAAAATCTGGGCAAGGAGCCGTTCTGAGCTGGGGACCAAGGTGTCTTTCCCTAGTCTACAGAGAAAAAGCATTCTGAGGGAGACGAGCTGCTGGCGTTTGGTAGCACAATCTCCTATTTTGAAGAGAAACATTTCGTTGTAAGCGGGTTGCATCAGCCTTGCCACATTTTCTCAACTGGCTATAAAGGAGGGAAGGCATTTGGCAGACTTACTTGAGACCCTGCTTCCCAGGCTGTAAATTTGCTTTCATTCCTTAGGTGGCACATTGGCTCAGGAGTGCCTACACCAAGAATTCAGGGATGTGCAGCCCGATTAGTTGAAATCAGCCCTTCTGGTTCTCTCGTGGATGAAATCATATGGGCAAAGAGCCGTTCTAAGCTGGGGACCATGGTGTCTTTCCCTAGTCTACACTGAAACAGAACTCTGAGGGAGACGAGCTGCTGGCATTTGGTAGCACAATCTCCTATTCTGAAGAGAAACATTTCGTTGTAAGCGCGTTGCATCAGCCTTGCCACATTTTCTCAACTGGCTATAAAGGAGGGAAGGCATTTGGCAGACTTACTTGAGACCCTGCTTCCCAGGCTGTAAATTTGCTTTCATTCCTTAGGTGGCACATTGGCTCAGGAGTGCCTACACCAAGAATTCAGGGATGTGAAGCCCGATTAGTTGAAATCAGCCCTTCTGGTTCTCTCGTGGATGAAATCATATGGGCAAAGAGCCGTTCTAAGCTGGGGACCATGGAGTCTTTCCCTAGTCTACAGTGAAACAGAACTCTGAGGGAGACGAGCTGCTGACATTTGGTAGCACAATCTCCTATTCTGAAGAGAAACCTTTCGTTGTAAGCGCGTTGCATCAGCCTTGCCACATTTTCTCAACTGGCTATAAAGAAGGGCAGTCATTTAGCAGACTTACTTGAGACCCAGCTTCCCAGGGTGGAATCTTTGCTTTCATTCTTTAGGTGGCACATTGCCTCAGGACTGCCCTACCCGAAGTATTCAGGGATTTGCAGCCCGATTAGTTGAGATTAGACCATCTGGCTTTTTTATGGATGAAACCAACTGGGCAAAGAGCCGTTCTAAGCTGGGGACCGTGGTGTATTTCCCTAGTCTACACAGAAACAGCATTCTGAGGGAGACGAGCTGTTGCCGTTTGGTAGCAAAATCTCCTATTCTGAAGAGAAACGTTTCGTTGTAAGCGGGATGCATCAGCCTTGACACATTTCCTCAATTGGCTATAAAGGAGGGAAGTCATTAGGCCTCACCCTTCCAGCCCACTCCAATCTCATAGAGAAAACAACAGGCTTCCGTGTGCTTCCTGTGGTAGGAAATTTGCTTTCATTCCTTAGGTAGCCCTTTGGCTCAGAACAGCACTCCCAGAAGGATTCAGTGATTTGCAGCCCGATTAGTTGTGATCAGCCCTTCTGGCTCTTTCATGGATGAAACCAACTGGGCAAAGAACCATTCTAAGCTGGGAACCATGCTGTCTTTCCCTAGTCTACACAGAAACAGCAGTCTGAGTGAGACGAGCTGCTGGCATTTGGTAGCACAATCTCCTATTCTGCAGAGAAACGTTTCGTTGTAAGCGAGTTGAATCAGCCTTGTCACATTTCCTCAACTGGCTATAAAGGAGGGCAGTCAGTAGGCCTCACCCTTCAAGCCCACTCCAATTTCATAGAGAAAACAACAGGCCTCGGTGTGCTTTCCTGTGGCAGGAAATTTGCTTTCATTCCTTAGGTGGCCCTTTGGCTCAGAACAGACCTCCCAGAAGGATTCAGGGATGTGCAGCACAATTAGTTGTGGTCAGCCCTTCCGGCTCTTTCATGGATGAAACCAACTGGGCAAAGAGCCATTCTAAGCTGGGGACCATGGTGTCTTTCCCTAGTCTTCACAGAAACAGCATTCTGAGGGAGACGAGCTGTTGGCGTTTGGTAGCACAATCTCCTATTCTGAAGAGAAACATTTCGTTGTAAGCGGGTTGCATCAGCCTTGCCACATTTCCTCAACTGGCTATAAAGGAGGGCAGTCAGCAGGCCTCACCCTTCAAGCCCACTCCAGTTTCATAGAGAAAACTCGAGGCCTTGGTGTGCTTTCCTGTTGCAAGGAAACTGCTTTCATTCCTTAGGTGGCACTTTGGCTCAGAACTGCCCTACCCCAAGGATTCATGGATATGCAGCCCGATTAGTTGAGATCAGCCCTTCTGGTTCTCTCATGGATGAAACCATTTGGGCACGGAGCCCTTCTAAGCTGGGGACCATGGTGTCTTTCCCTAGTCTACACAGAAATAGCACTCTGAGGGAAACGAGCTGCTGGCGTTTGGTAGCGAAATCTCCTATTCTGAAGAGAAACATTTCGTTGTAAGCGGGTTGCATCAGCCTTGTCCCATTTTCTCAACTGGATATAAAGAGGGCAGTCAGTAGGCATCAACCTTCAAGCCCACTTCAGTTTCATAGAGAAAACTCCAGGCCTTGGTGTGCTTTCCTGTTGCAAGGAAACTGCTTTCGTTCCTTAGGTGGCACTTTGACTCAGAACTGCCCTACCCCAAGGATTCTTGGATATGCAGCCCGATTAGTTGAGATCAGCCCTTCTGGTTCTCTCATGGATGAAAAAATCTGGGCAAGGAGCCGTTCTGAGCTGGGGACCAAGGTGTCTTTCCCTAGTCTACAGAGAAACAGCATTCTGAGGGAGACGAGCTGCTGGCGTTTGGTAGCACAATCTCCTATTCTGAAGAGAAACATTTCGTTGTAAGCGGGTTGCATCAGCCTTGCCACATTTTCTCAACTGGCTATAAAGGAGGGAAGGCATTTGGCAGACTTACTTGAGACCCTGCTTCCCAGGCTGTAAATTTGCTTTCATTCCTTAGGTGGCACATTGGCTCAGGAGTGCCTACACCAAGAATTCAGGGATGTGCAGCCCGATTAGTTGAAATCAGCCCTTCTGGTTCTCTCGTGGATGAAATCATATGGGCAAAGAGCCGTTCTAAGCTGGGGACCATGGTGTCTTTCCCTAGTCTACACTGAAACAGAACTCTGAGGGAGACGAGCTGCTGGCATTTGGTAGCACAATCTCCTATTCTGAAGAGAAACATTTCGTTGTAAGCGCGTTGCATCAGCCTTGCCACATTTTCTCAACTGGCTATAAAGGAGGGAAGGCATTTGGCAGACTTACTTGAGACCCTGCTTCCCAGGCTGTAAATTTGCTTTCATTCCTTAGGTGGCACATTGGCTCAGGAGTGCCTACACCAAGAATTCAGGGATGTGAAGCCCGATTAGTTGAAATCAGCCCTTCTGGTTCTCTCGTGGATGAAATCATATGGGCAAAGAGCCGTTCTAAGCTGGGGACCATGGAGTCTTTCCCTAGTCTACAGTGAAACAGAACTCTGAGGGAGACGAGCTGCTGGCATTTGGTAGCACAATCTCCTATTCTGAAGAGAAACCTTTCGTTGTAAGCGCGTTGCATCAGCCTTGCCACATTTTCTCAACTGGCTATAAAGAAGGGCAGTCATTTAGCAGACTTACTTGAGACCCAGCTTCCCAGGGTGGAATCTTTGCTTTCATTCTTTAGGTGGCACATTGCCTCAGGACTGCCCTACCCGAAGTATTCAGGGATTTGCAGCCCGATTAGTTGAGATTAGACCATCTGGCTTTTTTATGGATGAAACCAACTGGGCAAAGAGCCGTTCTAAGCTGGGGACCATGGTGTATTTCCCTAGTCTACACAGAAACAGCATTCTGAGGGAGACGAGCTGTTGCCGTTTGGTAGCAAAATCTCCTATTCTGAAGAGAAACGTTTCGTTGTAAGCGGGATGCATCAGCCTTGACACATTTCCTCAATTGGCTATAAAGGAGGGAAGTCATTAGGCCTCACCCTTCCAGCCCACTCCAATCTCATAGAGAAAACAACAGGCTTCCGTGTGCTTCCTGTGGTAGGAAATTTGCTTTCATTCCTTAGGTAGCCCTTTGGCTCAGAACAGCACTCCCAGAAGGATTCAGTGATTTGCAGCCCGATTAGTTGTGATCAGCCCTTCTGGCTCTTTCATGGATGAAACCAACTGGGCAAAGAACCATTCTAAGCTGGGAACCATGCTGTCTTTCCCTAGTCTACACAGAAACAGCAGTCTGAGTGAGACGAGCTGCTGGCATTTGGTAGCACAATCTCCTATTCTGCAGAGAAACGTTTCGTTGTAAGCGAGTTGAATCAGCCTTGTCACATTTCCTCAACTGGCTATAAAGGAGGGCAGTCAGTAGGCCTCACCCTTCAAGCCCACTCCAATTTCATAGAGAAAACAACAGGCCTCGGTGTGCTTTCCTGTGGCAGGAAATTTGCTTTCATTCCTTAGGTGGCCCTTTGGCTCAGAACAGACCTCCCAGAAGGATTCAGGGATGTGCAGCACAATTAGTTGTGGTCAGCCCTTCCGGCTCTTTCATGGATGAAACCAACTGGGCAAAGAGCCATTCTAAGCTGGGGACCATGGTGTCTTTCCCTAGTCTTCACAGAAACAGCATTCTGAGGGAGACGAGCTGTTGGCGTTTGGTAGCACAATCTCCTATTCTGAAGAGAAACATTTCGTTGTAAGCGGGTTGCATCAGCCTTGCCACATTTCCTCAACTGGCTATAAAGGAGGGCAGTCAGCAGGCCTCACCCTTCAAGCCCACTCCAGTTTCATAGAAAAAACTCCAGGCCTTGGTGTGCTTTCCTGTTGCAAGGAAACTGCTTTCATTCCTTAGGTGGCACTTTGGCTCAGAACTGCCCTACCCCAAGGATTCATGGATATGCAGCCCGATTAGTTGAGATCAGCCCTTCTGGTTCTCTCATGGATGAAACCATTTGGGCACGGAGCCCTTCTAAGCTGGGGACCATGGTGTCTTTCCCTAGTCTACACAGAAATAGCACTCTGAGGGAAACGAGCTGCTGGCGTTTGGTAGCGAAATCTCCTATTCTGAAGAGAAACATTTCGTTGTAAGCGGGTTGCATCAGCCTTGTCCCATTTTCTCAACTGGATATAAAGAGGGCAGTCAGTAGGCATCAACCTTCAAGCCCACTTCAGTTTCATAGAGAAAACTCCAGGCCTTGGTGTGCTTTCCTGTTGCAAGGAAACTGCTTTCCTTCCTTAGGTGGCACTTTGACTCAGAACTGCCCTACCCCAAGGATTCTTGGATATGCAGCCCGATTAGTTGAGATCAGCCTTTCTGGTTCTCTCATGGATGAAAAAATCTGGGCAAGGAGCCGTTCTGAGCTGGGGACCAAGGTGTCTTTCCCTAGTCTACAGAGAAACAGCATTCTGAGGGAGACGAGCTGCTGGCGTTTGGTAGCACAATCTCCTATTCTGAAGAGAAACATTTCGTTGTAAGCGGGTTGCATCAGCCTTGCCACATTTTCTCAACTGGCTATAAAGGAGGGAAGGCATTTGGCAGACTTACTTGAGACCCTGCTTCCCAGGCTGTAAATTTGCTTTCATTCCTTAGGTGGCACATTGGCTCAGGAGTGCCTACACCAAGAATTCAGGGATGTGCAGCCCGATTAGTTGAAATCAGCCCTTCTGGTTCTCTCGTGGATGAAATCATATGGGCAAAGAGCCGTTCTAAGCTGGGGACCATGGTGTCTTTCCCTAGTCTACATTGAAACAGAACTCTGAGGGAGACGAGCTGCTGGCATTTGGTAGCACAATCTCCTATTCTGAAGAGAAACATTTCGTTGTAAGCGCGTTGCATCAGCCTTGCCACATTTTCTCAACTGGCTATAAAGGAGGGAAGGCATTTGGCAGACTTACTTGAGACCCTGCTTCCCAGGCTGTAAATTTGCTTTCATTCCTTAGGTGGCACATTGGCTCAGGAGTGCCTACACCAAGAATTCAGGGATGTGAAGCCCGATTAGTTGAAATCAGCCCTTCTGGTTCTCTCGTGGATGAAATCATATGGGCAAAGAGCCGTTCTAAGCTGGGGACCATGGAGTCTTTCCCTAGTCTACACTGAAACAGAACTCTGAGGGAGACGAGCTGCTGGCATTTGGTAGCACAATCTCCTATTCTGAAGAGAAACATTTCATTGTAAGCACGTTGCATCAGCCTTGCCACATTTTCTCAACTGGCTATAAAGGAGGGCAGTCATTTAGCAGACTTACTTGAGACCCTGCTTCCCAGGGTAGAATCTTTGCTTTCATTCTTTAGGTGGCACATTGCCTCAGGACTGCCCTACCCCAAGTATTCAGGGATTTGCAGCCCGATTAGTTGAGATTAGACCATCTGGCTTTTTTATGGATGAAACCAACTGGGCAAAGAGCCGTTCTAAGCTGGGGACCATGGTGTATTTCCCTGGTCTACACAGAAACAGCATTCTGAGGGAGACGAGCTGTTGCCGTTTGGTAGCAAAATCTCCTATTCTGAAGAGAAACATTTCGTTGTAAGCGGGATGCATCAGCCTTGACACATTTCCTCAATTGGCTATAAAGGAGGGAAGTCATTAGGCCTCACCCTTCCAGCCCACTCCAATCTCATAGAGAAAACAACAGGCTTCCATGTGCTTCCTGTGGTAGGAAATTTGCTTTCATTCCTTAGGTAGCCCTTTGGCTCAGAACAGCACTCTCAGAAGGATTCAGTGATTTGCAGCCCGATTAGTTGTGATCAGCCCTTCTGGCTCTTTCATGGATGAAACCAACTGGGCAAAGAACCATTCTAAGCTGGGAACCATGCTGTCTTTCCCTAGTCTACACAGAAACAGCAGTCTGAGTGAGACGAGCTGCTGGCATTTGGTAGCACAATCTCCTATTCTGCAGAGAAACGTTTCGTTGTAAGCGGGTTGCATCAGCCTTGTCACATTTCCTCAACTGGCTATAAAGGAGGGCAGTCAGTAGGCCTCACCCTTCAAGCCCACTCCAATTTCATAGAGAAAACAACAGGCCTCGGTGTGCTTTCCTGTGGCAGGAAATTTGCTTTCATTCCTTAGGTGGCCCTTTGGCTCAGAACAGACCTCCCAGAAGGATTCAGGGATGTGCAGCACAATTAGTTGTGGTCAGCCCTTCCGGCTCTTTCATGGATGAAACCAACTGGGCAAAGAGCCATTCTAAGCTGGGGACCATGGTGTCTTTCCCTAGTCTTCACAGAAACAGCATTCTGAGGGAGACGAGCTGTTGGCGTTTGGTAGCACAATCTCCTATTCTGAAGAGAAACATTTCGTTGTAAGCGGGTTGCATCAGCCTTGCCACATTTCCTCAAGTGGCTATAAAGGAGGGCAGTCAGCAGGCCTCACCCTTCAAGCCCACTCCAGTTTCATAGAGAAAACTGCAGGCCTTGGTGTGCTTTCCTGTTGCAAGGAAACTGCTTTCATTCCTTAGGTGGCACTTTGGCTCAGAACTGCCCTACCCCAAGGATTCATGGATATGCAGCCCGATTAGTTGAGATCAGCCCTTCTGGTTCTCTCATGGATGAAACCATTTGGGCACGGAGCCCTTCTAAGCTGGGGACCATGGTGTCTTTCCCTAGTCTACACAGAAATAGCACTCTGAGGGAAACGAGCTGCTGGCGTTTGGTAGCGAAATCTCCTATTCTGAAGAGAAATGTTTCGTTGTAAGCGGGTTGCATCAGCCTCGTCACATTTCCTCAACTGGCTATAAAGGAGGGCAGTCAGTAGGCCTCACCCTTCAAGCCCACTCCAATTTCATAGAGAAAACAACAGGCCTCGGTGTGCTTTCCTGTGGTAGGAAATTTGCTTTCATTCCTTAGGTAGCCCTTTGGCTCAGAACAGCCCTCCCAGAAGGATTCAGTGATTTGCAGCCCGATTAGTTGTGATCAGCCCTTCTGGCTCTTTCATGGATGAAACCAACTGGGCAAAGAACCATTCTAAGCTGGGAACCATGCTGTCTTTCCCTAGTCTACACAGAAACAGCAGTCTGAGTGAGACGAGCTGCTGGCATTTGGTAGCACAATCTCCTATTCTGCAGAGAAACGTTTCGTTGTAAGCGGGTTGCATCAGCCTTGTCACATTTCCTCAACTGGCTATAAAGGAGGGCAGTCAGTAGGCCTCACCCTTCAAGCCCACTCCAATTTCATAGAGAAAACAACAGGCTTCGGTGTGCTTTCCTGTGGCAGGAAATTTGCTTTCATTCCTTAGGTGGCCCTTTGGCTCAGAACAGACCTCCCAGAAGGATTCAGGGATGTGCAGCACAATTAGTTGTGGTCAGCCCTTCCGGCTCTTTCATGGATGAAACCAACTGGGCAAAGAGCCATTCTAAGCTGGGGACCATGGTGTCTTTCCCTAGTCTTCACAGAAACAGCATTCTGAGGGAGACGAGCTGTTGGCGTTTGGTAGCACAATCTCCTATTCTGAAGAGAAACATTTCGTTGTAAGCGGGTTGCATAAGCCTTGCCACATTTCCTCAAGTGGCTATAAAGGAGGGCAGTCAGCAGGCCTCACCCTTCAAGCCCACTCCAGTTTCATAGAGAAAACTCCAGGCCTTGGTGTGCTTTCCTGTTGCAAGGAAACTGCTTTCATTCCTTAGGTGGCACTTTGGCTCAGAACTGCCCTACCCCAAGGATTCATGGATATGCAGCCCGATTAGTTGAGATCAGCCCTTCTGGTTCTCTCATGGATGAAACCATTTGGGCACGGAGCCCTTCTAAGCTGGGGACCATGGTGTCTTTCCCTAGTCTACACAGAAATAGCACTCTGAGGGAAACGAGCTGCTGGCGTTTGGTAGCGAAATCTCCTATTCTGAAGAGAAACGTTTCGTTGTAAGCGGGTTGCATCAGCCTCGTCACATTTCCTCAACTGGCTATAAAGGAGGGCAGTCAGTAGGCCTCACCCTTCAAGCCCACTCCAATTTCATAGAGAAAACAACAGGCCTCGGTGTGCTTTCCTGTGGTAGGAAATTTGCTTTCATTCCTTAGGTAGCCCTTTGGCTCAGAACAGCCCTCCCAGAAGGATTCAGTGATTTGCAGCCCGATTAGTTGTGATCAGCCCTTCTGGCTCTTTCATGGATGAAACCAACTGGGCAAAGAACCATTCTAAGCTGGGAACCATGCTGTCTTTCCCTAGTCTACACAGAAACAGCAGTCTGAGTGAGACGAGCTGCTGGCATTTGGTAGCACAATCTCCTATTCTGCAGAGAAACGTTTCGTTGTAAGCGGGTTGCATCAGCCTTGTCACATTTCCTCAACTGGCTATAAAGGAGGGCAGTCAGTAGGCCTCACCCTTCAAGCCCACTCCAATTTCATAGAGAAAACAACAGGCCTCGGTGTGCTTTCCTGTGGCAGGAAATTTGCTTTCATTCCTTAGGTGGCCCTTTGGCTCAGAACAGACCTCCCAGAAGGATTCAGGGATGTGCAGCACAATTAGTTGTGGTCAGCCCTTCCGGCTCTTTCATGGATGAAACCAACTGGGCAAAGAGCCATTCTAAGCTGGGGACCATGGTGTCTTTCCCTAGTCTTCACAGAAACAGCATTCTGAGGGAGACGAGCTGTTGGCGTTTGGTAGCACAATCTCCTATTCTGAAGAGAAACATTTCGTTGTAAGCGGGTTGCATCAGCCTTGCCACATTTCCTCAAGTGGCTATAAAGGAGGGCAGTCAGCAGGCCTCACCCTTCAAGCCCACTCCAGTTTCATAGAGAAAACTGCAGGCCTTGGTGTGCTTTCCTGTTGCAAGGAAACTGCTTTCATTCCTTAGGTGGCACTTTGGCTCAGAACTGCCCTACCCCAAGGATTCATGGATATGCAGCCCGATTAGTTGAGATCAGCCCTTCTGGTTCTCTCATGGATGAAACCATTTGGGCACGGAGCCCTTCTAAGCTGGGGACCATGGTGTCTTTCCCTAGTCTACACAGAAATAGCACTCTGAGGGAAACGAGCTGCTGGCGTTTGGTAGCGAAATCTCCTATTCTGAAGAGAAACGTTTCGTTGTAAGCGGGTTGCATCAGCCTCGTCACATTTCCTCAACTGGCTATAAAGGAGGGCAGTCAGTAGGCCACACCCTTCAAGCCCACTCCAATTTCATAGAGAAAACAACAGGCCTCGGTGTGCTTTCCTGTGGTAGGAAATTTGCTTTCATTCCTTAGGTAGCCCTTTGGCTCAGAACAGCCCTCCCAGAAGGATTCAGTGATTTGCAGCCCGATTAGTTGTGATCAGCCCTTCTGGCTCTTTCATGGATGAAACCAACTGGGCAAAGAACCATTCTAAGCTGGGAACCATGCTGTCTTTCCCTAGTCTACACAGAAACAGCAGTCTGAGTGAGACGAGCTGCTGGCATTTGGTAGCACAATCTCCTATTCTGCAGAGAAACGTTTCGTTGTAAGCGGGTTGCATCAGCCTTGTCACATTTCCTCAACTGGCTATAAAGGAGGGCAGTCAGTAGGCCTCACCCTTCAAGCCCACTCCAATTTCATAGAGAAAACAACAGGCTTCGGTGTGCTTTCCTGTGGCAGGAAATTTGCTTTCATTCCTTAGGTGGCCCTTTGGCTCAGAACAGACCTCCCAGAAGGATTCAGGGATGTGCAGCACAATTAGTTGTGGTCAGCCCTTCCGGCTCTTTCATGGATGAAACCAACTGGGCAAAGAGCCATTCTAAGCTGGGGACCATGGTGTCTTTCCCTAGTCTTCACAGAAACAGCATTCTGAGGGAGACGAGCTGTTGGCGTTTGGTAGCACAATCTCCTATTCTGAAGAGAAACATTTCGTTGTAAGCGGGTTGCATAAGCCTTGCCACATTTCCTCAAGTGGCTATAAAGGAGGGCAGTCAGCAGGCCTCACCCTTCAAGCCCACTCCAGTTTCATAGAGAAAACTCCAGGCCTTGGTGTGCTTTCCTGTTGCAAGGAAACTGCTTTCATTCCTTAGGTGGCACTTTGGCTCAGAACTGCCCTACCCCAAGGATTCATGGATATGCAGCCCGATTAGTTGAGATCAGCCCTTCTGGTTCTCTCATGGATGAAACCATTTGGGCACGGAGCCCTTCTAAGCTGGGGACCATGGTGTCTTTCCCTAGTCTACACAGAAATAGCACTCTGAGGGAAACGAGCTGCTGGCGTTTGGTAGCGAAATCTCCTATTCTGAAGAGAAACGTTTCGTTGTAAGCGGGTTGCATCAGCCTCGTCACATTTCCTCAACTGGCTATAAAGGAGGGCAGTCAGTAGGCCTCACCCTTCAAGCCCACTCCAATTTCATAGAGAAAACAACAGGCCTCGGTGTGCTTTCCTGTGGTAGGAAATTTGCTTTCATTCCTTAGGTAGCCCTTTGGCTCAGAACAGCCCTCCCAGAAGGATTCAGTGATTTGCAGCCCGATTAGTTGTGATCAGCCCTTCTGGCTCTTTCATGGATGAAACCAACTGGGCAAAGAACCATTCTAAGCTGGGAACCATGCTGTCTTTCCCTAGTCTACACAGAAACAGCAGTCTGAGTGAGACGAGCTGCTGGCATTTGGTAGCACAATCTCCTATTCTGCAGAGAAACGTTTCGTTGTAAGCGGGTTGCATCAGCCTTGTCACATTTCCTCAACTGGCTATAAAGGAGGGCAGTCAGTAGGCCTCACCCTTCAAGCCCACTCCAATTTCATAGAGAAAACAACAGGCCTCGGTGTGCTTTCCTGTGGCAGGAAATTTGCTTTCATTCCTTAGGTGGCCCTTTGGCTCAGAACAGACCTCCCAGAAGGATTCAGGGATGTGCAGCACAATTAGTTGTGGTCAGCCCTTCCGGCTCTTTCATGGATGAAACCAACTGGGCAAAGAGCCATTCTAAGCTGGGGACCATGGTGTCTTTCCCTAGTCTTCACAGAAACAGCATTCTGAGGGAGACGAGCTGTTGGCGTTTGGTAGCACAATCTCCTATTCTGAAGAGAAACATTTCGTTGTAAGCGGGTTGCATAAGCCTTGCCACATTTCCTCAAGTGGCTATAAAGGAGGGCAGTCAGCAGGCCTCACCCTTCAAGCCCACTCCAGTTTCATAGAGAAAACTCCAGGCCTTGGTGTGCTTTCCTGTTGCAAGGAAACTGCTTTCATTCCTTAGGTGGCACTTTGGCTCAGAACTGCCCTACCCCAAGGATTCATGGATATGCAGCCCGATTAGTTGAGATCAGCCCTTCTGGTTCTCTCATGGATGAAACCATTTGGGCACGGAGCCCTTCTAAGCTGGGGACCATGGTGTCTTTCCCTAGTCTACACAGAAATAGCACTCTGAGGGAAACGAGCTGCTGGCGTTTGGTAGCGAAATCTCCTATCCTGAAGAGAAACGTTTCGTTGTAAGCGGGTTGCATCAGCCTCGTCCCATTTCCTCAACTGGCTATAAAGGAGGGCAGTCAGTAGGCCTCACCCTTCAAGCCCACTCCAATTTCATAGAGAAAACAACAGGCCTCGGTGTGCTTTCCTGTGGTAGGAAATTTGCTTTCATTCCTTAGGTAGCCCTTTGGCTCAGAACAGCCCTCCCAGAAGGATTCAGTGATTTGCAGCCCGATTAGTTGTGATCAGCCCTTCTGGCTCTTTCATGGATGAAACCAACTGGGCAAAGAACCATTCTAAGCTGGGAACCATGCTGTCTTTCCCTAGTCTACACAGAAACAGCAGTCTGAGTGAGACGAGCTGCTGGCATTTGGTAGCACAATCTCCTATTCTGCAGAGAAACGTTTCGTTGTAAGCGGGTTGCATCAGCCTTGTCACATTTCCTCAACTGGCTATAAAGGAGGGCAGTCAGTAGGCCTCACCCTTCAAGCCCACTCCAATTTCATAGAGAAAACAACAGGCCTCGGTGTGCTTTCCTGTGGCAGGAAATTTGCTTTCATTCCTTAGGTGGCCCTTTGGCTCAGAACAGACCTCCCAGAAGGATTCAGGGATGTGCAGCACAATTAGTTGTGGTCAGCCCTTCCGGCTCTTTCATGGATGAAACCAACTGGGCAAAGAGCCATTCTAAGCTGGGGACCATGGTGTCTTTCCCTAGTCTTCACAGAAACAGCATTCTGAGGGAGACGAGCTGTTGGCGTTTGGTAGCACAATCTCCTATTCTGAAGAGAAACATTTCGTTGTAAGCGGGTTGCATCAGCCTTGCCACATTTCCTCAACTGGCTATAAAGGAGGGCAGTCAGCAGGCCTCACCCTTCAAGCCCACTCCAGTTTCATAGAGAAAACTCCAGGCCTTGGTGTGCTTTCCTGTTGCAAGGAAACTGCTTTCATTCCTTAGGTGGCACTTTGGCTCAGAACTGCCCTACCCCAAGGATTCATGGATATGCAGCCCGATTAGTTGAGATCAGCCCTTCTGGTTCTCTCATGGATGAAACCATTTGGGCACGGAGCCCTTCTAAGCTGGGGACCATGGTGTCTTTCCCTAGTCTACACAGAAATAGCACTCTGAGGGAAACGAGCTGCTGGCGTTTGGTAGCGAAATCTCCTATTCTGAAGAGAAACGTTTCGTTGTAAGCGGGTTGCATCAGTCTCGTCACATTTCCTCAACTGGCTATAAATGAGGGCAGTCAGTAGGCCTCACCCTTCAAGCCCACTCCAATTTCATAGAGAAAACAACAGGCCTCGGTGTGCTTTCCTGTGGTAGGAAATTTGCTTTCATTCCTTAGGTTGCCCTTTGGCTCAGAACAGCCCTCCCAGAAGGATTCAGTGATTTGCAGCCCGATTAGTTGTGATCAGCCCTTCTGGCTCTTTCATGGATGAAACCAACTGGGCAAAGAACCATTCTAAGCTGGGAACCATGCTGTCTTTCCCTAGTCTACACAGAAACAGCAGTCTGAGTGAGACGAGCTGCTGGCATTTGGTAGCACAATCTCCTATTCTGCAGAGAAACGTTTCGTTGTAAGCGGGTTGCATCAGCCTTGTCACATTTCCTCAACTGGCTATAAAGGAGGGCAGTCAGTAGGCCTCACCCTTCAAGCCCACTCCAATTTCATAGAGAAAACAACAGGCCTCGGTGTGCTTTCCTGTGGCAGGAAATTTGCTTTCATTCCTTAGGTGGCCCTTTGGCTCAGAACAGACCTCCCAGAAGGATTCAGAGATGTGCAGCACAATTAGTTGTGGTCAGCCCTTCCGGCTCTTTCATGGATGAAACCAACTGGGCAAAGAGCCATTCTAAGCTGGGGACCATGGTGTCTTTCCCTAGTCTTCACAGAAACAGCATTCTGAGGGAGACGAGCTGTTGGCGTTTGGTAGCACAATCTCCTATTCTGAAGAGAAACATTTCGTTGTAAGCGGGTTGCATAAGCCTTGCCACATTTCCTCAAGTGGCTATAAAGGAGGGCAGTCAGCAGGCCTCACCCTTCAAGCCCACTCCAGTTTCATAGAGAAAACTCCAGGCCTTGGTGTGCTTTCGTGTTGCAAGGAAACTGCTTTCATTCCTTAGGTGGCACTTTGGCTCAGAACTGCCCTACCCCAAGGATTCATGGATATGCAGCCCGATTAGTTGAGATCAGCCCTTCTGGTTCTCTCATGGATGAAACCATTTGGGCACGGAGCCCTTCTAAGCTGGGGACCATGGTGTCTTTCCCTAGTCTACACAGAAATAGCACTCTGAGGGAAATGAGCTGCTGGCGTTTGGTAGCGAAATCTCCTATTCTGAAGAGAAACGTTTCGTTGTAAGCGGGTTGCATCAGCCTCGTCACATTTCCTCAACTGGCTATAAAGGAGGGCAGTCAGTAGGCCTCACCCTTCAAGCCCACTCCAATTTCATAGAGAAAACAACAGGCCTCGGTGTGCTTTCCTGTGGTAGGAAATTTGCTTTCATTCCTTAGGTAGCCCTTTGGCTCAGAACAGCCCTCCCAGAAGGATTCAGTGATTTGCAGCCCGATTAGTTGTGATCAGCCCTTCTGGCTCTTTCATGGATGAAACCAACTGGACAAAGAACCATTCTAAGCTGGGTACCATGCTGTCTTTCCCTAGTCTACACAGAAACAGCAGTCTGAGTGAGACGAGCTGCTGGCATTTGGTAGCACAATCTCCTATTCTGCAGAGAAACGTTTCGTTGTAAGCGGGTTGCATCAGCCTTGTCACATTTCCTCAACTGGCTATAAAGGAGGGCAGTCAGTAGGCCTCACCCTTCAAGCCCACTCCAATTTCATAGAGAAAACAACAGGCCTCGGTGTGCTTTCCTGTGGCAGGAAATTTGCTTTCATTCCTTAGGTGGCCCTTTGGCTCAGAACAGACCTCCCAGAAGGATTCAGGGATGTGCAGCACAATTAGTTGTGGTCAGCCCTTCCGGCTCTTTCATGGATGAAACCAACTGGGCAAAGAGCCATTCTAAGCTGGGGACCATGGTGTCTTTCCCTAGTCTTCACAGAAACAGTATTCTGAGGGAGACGAGCTGTTGGCGTTTGGTAGCACAATCTCCTATTCTGAAGAGAAACATTTCGTTGTAAGCGGGTTGCATAAGCCTTGCCACATTTCCTCAAGTGGCTATAAAGGAGGGCAGTCAGCAGGCCTCACCCTTCAAGCCCACTCCAGTTTCATAGAGAAAACTCCAGGCCTTGGTGTGCTTTCCTGTTGCAAGGAATCTGCTTTCATTCCTTAGGTGGCACTTTGGCTCAGAACTGCCCTACCCCAAGGATTCATGGATATGCAGCCCGATTAGTTGAGATCAGCCCTTCTGGTTCTCTCATGGATGAAACCATTTGGGCACGGAGCCCTTCTAAGCTGGGGACCATGGTGTCTTTCCCTAGTCTACACAGAAATAGCACTCTGAGGGAAACGAGCTGCTGGCGTTTGGTAGCGAAATCTCCTATTCTGAAGAGAAACGTTTCGTTGTAAGCGGGTTGCATCAGCCTCGTCACATTTCCTCAACTGGCTATAAAGGAGGGCAGTCAGTAGGCCTCACCCTTCAAGCCCACTCCAATTTCATAGAGAAAACAACAGGCCTCGGTGTGCTTTCCTGTGGTAGGAAATTTGCTTTCATTCCTTAGGTAGCCCTTTGGCTCAGAACAGCCCTCCCAGAAGGATTCAGTGATTTGCAGCCCGATTAGTTGTGATCAGCCCTTCTGGCTCTTTCATGGATGAAACCAACTGGGCAAAGAACCATTCTAAGCTGGGAACCATGCTGTCTTTCCCTAGTCTACACAGAAACAGCAGTCTGAGTGAGACGAGCTGCTGGCATTTGGTAGCACAATCTCCTATTCTGCAGAGAAACGTTTCGTTGTAAGCGGGTTGCATCAGCCTTGTCACATTTCCTCAACTGGCTATAAAGGAGGGCAGTCAGTAGGCCTCACCCTTCAAGCCCACTCCAATTTCATAGAGAAAACAACAGGCCTCGGTGTGCTTTCCTGTGGCAGGAAATTTGCTTTCATTCCTTAGGTGGCCCTTTGGCTCAGAACAGACCTCCCAGAAGGATTCAGGGATGTGCAGCACAATTAGTTGTGGTCAGCCCTTCCGGCTCTTTCATGGATGAAACCAACTGGGCAAAGAGCCATTCTAAGCTGGGGACCATGGTGTCTTTCCCTAGTCTTCACAGAAACAGCATTCTGAGGGAGACGAGCTGTTGGCGTTTGGTAGCACAATCTCCTATTCTGAAGAGAAACATTTCGTTGTAAGCGGGTTGCATCAGCCTTGCCACATTTCCTCAACTGGCTATAAAGGAGGGCAGTCAGCAGGCCTCACCCTTCAAGCCCACTCCAGTTTCATAGAGAAAACTCCAGGCCTTGGTGTGCTTTCCTGTTGCAAGGAAACTGCTTTCCTTCCTTAGGTGGCACTTTGACTCAGAACTGCCCTACCCCAAGGATTCATGGATATGCAGCCCGATTAGTTGAAATCAGCCCTTCTGGTTCTCTCGTGGATGAAATCATATGGGCAAAGAGCCGTTCTAAGCTGGGGACCATGGTGTCTTTCCCTAGTCTACACTGAAACAGAACTCTGAGGGAGACGAGCTGCTGGCATTTGGTAGCACAATCTCCTATTCTGAAGAGAAACATTTCGTTGTAAGCGCGTTGCATCAGCCTTGCCACAATTTCTCAACTGGCTATAAAGGAGGGAAGGCATTTGGCAGACTTACTTGAGACCCTGCTTCCCAGGCTGTAAATTTGCTTTCATTCCTTAGGTGGCACATTGGCTCAGGAGTGCCTACACCAAGAATTCAGGTATGTGAAGCCCGATTAGTTGAAATCAGCCCTTCTGGTTCTCTCGTGGATGAAATCATATGGGCAAAGAGCCGTTCTAAGCTGGGGACCATGGAGTCTTTCCCTAGTCTACACTGAAACAGAACTCTGAGGGAGACGAGCTGCTGGCATTTGGTAGCACAATCTCCTATTCTGAAGAGAAACATTTCATTGTAAGCGCGTTGCATCAGCCTTGCCACATTTTCTCAACTGGCTATAAAGGAGGGCAGTCATTTAGCAGACTTACTTGAGACCCTGCTTCCCAGGGTGGAATCTTTGCTTTCATTCTTTAGGTGGCACATTGCCTCAGGACTGCCCTACCCCAAGTATTCAGGGATTTGCAGCCCGATTAGTTGAGATTAGACCATCTGGCTTTTTTATGGATGAAACCAACTGGGCAAAGAGCCGTTCTAAGCTGGGGACCATGGTGTATTTCCCTAGTCTACACAGAAACAGCATTCTGAGGGAGACGAGCTGTTGCCGTTTGGTAGCGAAATCTCCTATTCTGAAGAGAAACATTTCGTTGTAAGCGGGATGCATCAGCCTTGACACATTTCCTCAATTGGCTATAAAGGAGGGAAGTCATTAGGCCTCACCCTTCCAGCCCACTCCAATCTCATAGAGAAAACAACAGGCTTCCGTGTGCTTCCTGTGGTAGGAAATTTGCTTTCATTCCTTAGGTAGCCCTTTGGCTCAGAACAGCACTCCCAGAAGGATTCAGTGATTTGCAGCCCGATTAGTTGTGATCAGCCCTTCTGGCTCTTTCATGGATGAAACCAACTGGGCAAAGAACCATTCTAAGCTGGGAACCATGCTGTCTTTCCCTAGTCTACACAGAAACAGCAGTCTGAGTGAGACGAGCTGCTGGCATTTGGTAGCACAATCTCCTATTCTGCAGAGAAACGTTTCGTTGTAAGCGGGTTGCGTCAGCCTTGTCACATTTCCTCAACTGGCTATAAAGGAGGGCAGTCAGTAGGCCTCACCCTTCAAGCCCACTCCAATTTCATAGAGAAAACAACAGGCCTCGGTGTGCTTTCCTGTGGCAGGAAATTTGCTTTCATTCCTTAGGTGGCCCTTTGGCTCAGAACAGACCTCCCAGAAGGATTCAGGGATGTGCAGCACAATTAGTTGTGGTCAGCCCTTCCGGCTCTTTCATGGATGAAACCAACTGGGCAAAGAGCCATTCTAAGCTGGGGACCATGGTGTCTTTCCCTAGTCTTCACAGAAACAGCATTCTGAGGGAGACGAGCTGTTGGCGTTTGGTAGCACAATCTCCTATTCTGAAGAGAAACATTTCTTTGTAAGCGGGTTGCATCAGCCTTGCCACATTTCCTCAACTGGCTATAAAGGAGGGCAGTCAGCAGGCCTCACCCTTCAAGCCCACTCCAGTTTCATAGAGAAAACTCCAGGCCTTGGTGTGCTTTCCTGTTGCAAGGAAACTGCTTTCATTCCTTAGGTGGCACTTTGGCTCAGAACTGCCCTACCCCAAGGATTCATGGATATGCAGACCGATTAGTTGAGATCAGCCCTTCTGGTTCTCTCATGGATGAAACCATTTGGGCACGGAGCCCTTCTAAGCTGGGGACCATGGTGTCTTTCCCTAGTCTACACAGAAATAGCACTCTGAGGGAAACGAGCTGCTGGCGTTTGGTAGCGAAATCTCCTATTCTGAAGAGAAACGTTTCGTTGTAAGCGGATTGCATCAGCCTCGTCACATTTCCTCAACTGGCTATAAAGGAGGGCAGTCAGTAGTCCTCACCCTTCAAGCCCACTCCAATTTCATAGAGAAAACAACAGGCCTCGGTGTGCTTTCCTGTGGTAGGAAATTTGCTTTCATTCCTTAGGTAGCCCTTTGGCTCAGAACAGCCCTCCCAGAAGGATTCAGTGATTTGCAGCCCGATTAGTTGTGATCAGCCCTTCTGGCTCTTTCATGGATGAAACCAACTGGGCAAAGAACCATTCTAAGCTGGGAACCATGCTGTCTTTCCCTAGTCTACACAGAAACAGCAGTCTGAGTGAGACGAGCTGCTGGCATTTGGTAGCACAATCTCCTATTCTGCAGAGAAACGTTTCGTTGTAAGCGGGTTGCATCAGCCTTGCCACATTTCCTCAACTGGCTATAAAGGAGGGCAGTCAGCAGGCCTCACCCTTCAAGCCCACTCCAGTTTCATAGAGAAAACTCCAGGCCTTGGTGTGCTTTCCTGTTGCAAGGAAACTGCTTTCATTCCTTAGGTGGCACTTTGGCTCAGAACTGCCCTACCCCAAGGATTCATGGATATGCAGCCCGATTAGTTGAGATCAGCCCTTCTGGTTCTCTCATGGATGAAACCATTTGGGCACGGAGCCCTTCTAAGCTGGGGACCATGGTGTCTTTCCCTAGTCTACACAGAAATAGCACTCTGAGGGAAACGAGCTGCTGGCGTTTGGTAGCGAAATCTCCTATTCTGAAGAGAAACATTTCGTTGTAAGCGGGTTGCATCAGCCTTGTCCCATTTTCTCAACTGGATATAAAGAGGGCAGTCAGTAGGCATCAACCTTCAAGCCCACTTCAGTTTCATAGAGAAAACTCCAGGCCTTGGTGTGCTTTCCTGTTGCAAGGAAACTGCTTTCGTTCCTTAGGTGGCACTTTGACTCAGAACTGCCCTACCCCAAGGATTCTTGGATATGCAGCCCGATTAGTTGAGATCAGCCCTTCTGGTTCTCTCATGGATGAAAAAATCTGGGCAAGGAGCCGTTCTGAGCTGGGGACCAAGGTGTCTTTCCCTAGTCTACAGAGAAACAGCATTCTGAGGGAGACGAGCTGCTGGCGTTTGGTAGCACAATCTCCTATTCTGAAGAGAAACATTTCGTTGTAAGCGGGTTGCATCAGCCTTGCCACATTTTCTCAACTGGCTATAAAGGAGGGAAGGCATTTGGCAGACTTACTTGAGACCCTGCTTCCCAGGCTGTAAATTTGCTTTCATTCCTTAGGTGGCACATTGGCTCAGGAGTGCCTACACCAAGAATTCAGGGATGTGCAGCCCGATTAGTTGAAATCAGCCCTTCTGGTTCTCTCGTGGATGAAATCATATGGGCAAAGAGCCGTTCTAAGCTGGGGACCATGGTGTCTTTCCCTAGTCTACACTGAAACAGAACTCTGAGGGAGACGAGCTGCTGGCATTTGGTAGCACAATCTCCTATTCTGAAGAGAAACATTTCGTTGTAAGCGCGTTGCATCAGCCTTGCCACATTTTCTCAACTGGCTATAAAGGAGGGAAGGCATTTGGCAGACTTACTTGAGACCCTGCTTCCCAGGCTGTAAATTTGCTTTCATTCCTTAGGTGGCACATTGGCTCAGGAGTGCCTACACCAAGAATTCAGGGATGTGAAGCCCGATTAGTTGAAATCAGCCCTTCTGGTTCTCTCGTGGATGAAATCATATGGGCAAAGAGCCGTTCTAAGCTGGGGACCATGGAGTCTTTCCCTAGTCTACACTGAAACAGAACTCTGAGGGAGACGAGCTGCTGGCATTTGGTAGCACAATCTCCTATTCTGAAGAGAAACATTTCATTGTAAGCGCGTTGCATCAGCCTTGCCACATTTTCTCAACTGGCTATAAAGGAGGGCAGTCATTTAGCAGACTTACTTGAGACCCTGCTTCCCAGGGTGGAATCTTTGCTTTCATTCTTTAGGTGGCACATTGCCTCAGGACTGCCCTACCCCAAGTATTCAGGGATTTGCAGCCCGATTAGTTGAGATTAGACCATCTGGCTTTTTTATGGATGAAACCAACTGGGCAAAGAGCCGTTCTAAGCTGGGGACCATGGTGTATTTCCCTAGTCTACACAGAAACAGCATTCTGAGGGAGACGAGCTGTTGCCGTTTGGTAGCAAAATCTCCTATTCTGAAGAGAAACATTTCGTTGTAAGCGGGATGCATCAGCCTTGACACATTTCCTCAATTGGCTATAAAGGAGGGAAGTCATTAGGCCTCACCCTTCCAGCCCACTCCAATCTCATAGAGAAAACAACAGGCTTCCGTGTGCTTCCTGTGGTAGGAAATTTGCTTTCATTCCTTAGGTAGCCCTTTGGCTCAGAACAGCCCTCCCAGAAGGATTCAGTGATTTGCAGCCCGATTAGTTGTGATCAGCCCTTCTGGCTCTTTCATGGATGAAACCAACTGGGCAAAGAACCATTCTAAGCTGGGAACCATGCTGTCTTTCCCTAGTCTACACAGAAACAGCAGTCTGAGTGAGACGAGCTGCTGGCATTTGGTAGCACAATCTCCTATTCTGCAGAGAAACGTTTCGTTGTAAGCGGGTTGCATCAGCCTTGTCACATTTCCTCAACTGGCTATAAAGGATGGCAGTCAGTAGGCCTCACCCTTCAAGCCCACTCCAATTTCATAGAGAAAACAACAGGCCTCGGTGTGCTTTCCTGTGGCAGGAAATTTGCTTTCATTCCTTAGGTGGCCCTTTGGCTCAGAACAGACCTCCCAGAAGGATTCAGGGATGTGCAGCACAATTAGTTGTGGTCAGCCCTTCCGGCTCTTTCATGGATAAAACCAACTGGGCAAAGAGCCATTATAAGCTGGGGACCATGGTGTCTTTCCCTAGTCTACACTGAAACAGAACTCTGAGGGAGACGAGCTGCTGGCATTTGGTAGCACAATCTCCTATTCTGAAGAGAAACATTTCGTTGTAAGCTAGTTGCATCAGCCTTGCCACATTTTCTCAACTGGCTATAAAGGAGGGAAGGCATTTGGCAGACTTACTTGAGACCCTGCTTCCCAGGCTGTAAATTTGCTTTCATTCCTTAGGTGGCACATTGGCTCAGGAGTGCCTACACCAAGAATTCAGGGATGTGCAGCCCGATTAGTTGAAATCAGCCCTTCTGGTTCTCTCGTGGATGAAATCATATGGGCAAAGAGCCGTTCTAAGCTGGGGACCATGGTGTCTTTCCCTAGTCTACACTGAAACAGAACTCTGAGGGAGACGAGCTGCTGGCATTTGGTAGCACAATCTCCTATTCTGAAGAGAAACATTTCGTTGTAAGCGAGTTGCATCAGCCTTGCCACATTTTCTCAACTGGCTATAAAGGAGGGAAGGCATTTGGCAGACTTACTTGAGACCCTGCTTCCCAGGGTGGAATCTTTGCTTTCATTCTTTAGGTGGCAAATTGCCTCAGGACTGCCCTACCCCAAGTATTCAGGGATTTGCAGCCCGATTAGTTGAGATTAGACCATCTGCCTTTTTTATGGATGAAACCAACTGGGCAAAGAGCCGTTCTAAGCTGGGGACCATGGTGTATTTCCCTAGTCTACACAGAAACAGCATTCTGAGGGAGACGAGCTGTTACCGTTTGGTAGCAAAATCTCCTATTCTGAAGAGAAACATTTCGTTGTAAGCGGGATGCATCAGCCTTGCCACATTTCCTCAACTGGCTATAAAGGAGGGCAGTCAGCAGGCCTCACCCTTCAAGCCCACTCCAGTTTCATAGAGAAAACTCCAGGCCTTGGTGTGCTTTCCTGTTGCAAGGAAACTGCTTTCATTCCTTAGGTGGCACGTTGGCTCAGAACTGCCCTACCCCAAGGATTCATGGATATGCAGCCCGATTAGTTGAGATCAGCCCTTCTGGTTCTCTCATGGATGAAACCATTTGGGCACGGAGCCCTTCTAAGCTGGGGACCATGGTGTCTTTCCCTAGTCTACACAGAAATAGCACTCTGAGGGAAACGAGCTGCTGGCGTTTGGTAGCGAAATCTCCTATTCTGAAGAGAAACGTTTCGTTGTAAGCGGGTTGCATCAGCCTCGTCACATTTCCTCAACTGGCTATAAAGGAGGGCATTCAGTAGGCCTCACCCTTCAAGCCCACTCCAATTTCATAGAGAAAACAACAGGCCTCGGTGTGCTTTCCGGTGGTAGGAAATTTGCTTTCATTCCTTAGGTAGCCCTTTGGCTCAGAACAGCCCTCCCAGAAGGATTCAGTGATTTGCAGCCCGATTAGTTGTGATCAGCCCTTCTGGCTCTTTCATGGATGAAACCAACTGGGCAAAGAAACATTCTAAGCTGGGAACCATGCTGTCTTTCCCTAGTCTACACAGAAACAGCAGTCTGAGGGAGACGAGCTGCTGGCATTTGGTAGCACAATCTCCTATTCTGCAGAGAAACGTTTCGTTGTAAGCGGGTTGCATCAGCCTTGCCACATTTCCTCAACTGGCTATAAAGGAGGGCAGTCAGTAGGCCTCACCCTTCAAGCCCACTCCAGTTTCATAGAGAAAACTCCAGGCCTTGGTGTGCTTTCCTGTTGCAAGGAAACTGCTTTCATTCCTTAGGTGGCACTTTGGCTCAGAACTGCCCTACCCCAAGGATTCATGGATATGCAGCCCGATTAGTTGAGATCAGCCCTTCTGGTTCTCTCATGGATGAAACCATTTGGGCACGGAGCCCTTCTAAGCTGGGGACCATGGTGTCTTTCCCTAGTCTACACAGAAATAGCACTCTGAGGGAAACGAGCTGCTGGCGTTTGGTAGCGAAATCTCCTATTCTGAAGAGAAACATTTCGTTGTAAGCGGGTTGCATCAGCCTCGTCCCATTTTCTCAACTGGATATAAAGAGGGCAGTCAGTAGGCATCAACCTTCAAGCCCACTTCAGTTTCATAGAGAAAACTCCAGGCCTTGGTGTGCTTTCCTGTTGCAAGGAAACTGCTTTCCTTCCTTAGGTGGCACTTTGACTCAGAACTGCCCTACCCCAAGGATTCTTGGATATGCAGCCCGATTAGTTGAGATCAGCCCTTCTGGTTCTCTCATGGATGAAAAAATCTGGGCAAGGAGCCGTTCTGAGCTGGGGACCAAGGTGTCTTTCCCTAGTCTACAGAGAAACAGCATTCTGAGGGAGACGAGCTGCTGGCGTTTGGTAGCACAATCTCCTATTCTGAAGAGAAACATTTCGTTGTAAGCGGGTTGCATCAGCCTTGCCACATTTTCTCAACTGGCTATAAAGGAGGGAAGGCATTTGGCAGACTTACTTGAGACCCTGCTTCCCAGGCTGTAAATTTGCTTTCATTCCTTAGGTGGCACATTGGCTCAGGAGTGCCTACACCAAGAATTCAGGGATGTGAAGCCCGATTAGTTGAAATCAGCCCTTCTGGTTCTCTCGTGGATGAAATCATATGGGCAAAGAGCCGTTCTAAGCTGGGGACCATGGAGTCTTTCCCTAGTCTACACTGAAACAGAACTCTGAGGGAGACGAGCTGCTGGCATTTGGTAGCACAATCTCCTATTCTGAAGAGAAACATTTCGTTGTAAGCGCGTTGCATCAGCCTTGCCACATTTTCTCAACTGGCTATAAAGGAGGGCAGTCATTTAGCAGACTTTCTTGAGACCCTGCTTCCCAGGGTGGAATCTTTGCTTTCATTCTTTAGGTGGCACATTGCCTCAGGACTGCCCTACCCGAAGTATTCAGGGATTTGCAGCCCGATTAGTTGAGATTAGACCATCTGGCTTTTTTATGGATGAAACCAACTGGGCCAAGAGCCGTTCTAAGCTGGGGACCATGGTGTATTTCCCTAGTCTACACAGAAACAGCATTCTGAGGGAGACGAGCTGTTGCCGTTTGGTAGCAAAATCTCCTATTCTGAAGAGAAACATTTCGTTGTAAGCGGGATGCATCAGCCTTGACACATTTCCTCAATTGGCTATAAAGGAGGGAAGTCATTAGGCCTCACCCTTCCAGCCCACTCCAATCTCATAGAGAAAACAACAGGCTTCCGTGTGCTTCCTGTGGTAGGAAATTTGCTTTCATTCCTTAGGTAGCCCTTTGGCTCAGAACAGCCCTCCCAGAAGGATTCAGTGATTTGCAGCCCGATTAGTTGTGATCAGCCCTTCTGGCTCTTTCATGGATGAAACCAACTGGGCAAAGAACCATTCTAAGCTGGGAACCATGCTGTCTTTCCCTATTCTACACAGAAACAGCAGTCTGAGTGAGACGAGCTGCTGGCATTTGGTAGCACAATCTCCTATTCTGCAGAGAAACGTTTCGTTGTAAGCGGGTTGCATCAGCCTTGTCACATTTCCTCAACTGGCTATAAAGGAGGGCAGTCAGTAGGCCTCACCCTTCAAGCCCACTCCAATTTCATAGAGAAAACAACAGGCCTCGGTGTGCTTTCCTGTGGCAGGAAATTTGCTTTCATTCCTTAGGTGGCCCTTTGGCTCAGAACAGACCTCCCAGAAGGATTCAGGGATGTGCAGCACAATTAGTTGTGATCAGCCCTTCCGGCTCTTTCATGGATGAAACCAACTGGGCAAAGAGCCATTCTAAGCTGGGGACCATGGTGTCTTTCCCTAGGCTTCACAGAAACAGCATTCTGAGGGAGACGAGCTGTTGGCGTTTGGTAGCACAATCTCCTATTCTGAAGAGAAACATTTCGTTGTAAGCGGGTTGCATCAGCCTTGCCACATTTCCTCAACTGGCTATAAAGGAGGGCAGTCAGCAGGCCTCACCCTTCAAGCCCACTCCAGTTTCATAGAGAAAACTCCAGGCCTTGGTGTGCTTTCCTGTTGCAAGGAAACTGCTTTCATTCCTTAGGTGGCACTTTGGCTCAGAACTGCCCTACCCCAAGGATTCATGGATATGCAGCCCGATTAGTTGAGATCAGCCCTTCTGGTTCTCTCATGGATGAAACCATTTGGGCACGGAGCCCTTCTAAGCTGGGGACCATGGTGTCTTTCCCTAGTCTACACAGAAATAGCACTCTGAGGGAAACGAGCTGCTGGCGTTTGGTAGCGAAATCTCCTATTCTGAAGAGAAACGTTTCGTTGTAAGCGGGTTGCATCAGCCTCGTCACATTTCCTCAACTGGCTATAAAGGAGGGCATTCAGTAGGCCTCACCCTTCAAGCCCACTCCAATTTCATAGAGAAAACAACAGGCCTCGGTGTGCTTTCCTGTGGTAGGAAATTTGCTTTCATTCCTTAGGTAGCCCTTTGGCTCAGAACAGCCCTCCCAGAAGGATTCAGTGATTTGCAGCCCGATTAGTTGTGATCAGCCCTTATGGCTCTTTCATGGATGAAACCAACTGGGCAAAGAAACATTCTAAGCTGGGAACCATGCTGTCTTTCCCTAGTCTACACAGAAACAGCAGTCTGAGGGAGACGAGCTGCTGGCATTTGGTAGCACAATCTCCTATTCTGCAGAGAAACGTTTCGTTGTAAGCGGGTTGCATCAGCCTTGCCACATTTCCTCAACTGGCTATAAAGGAGGGCAGTCAGTAGGCCTCACCCTTCAAGCCCACTCCAGTTTCATAGAGAAAACTCCAGGCCTTGGTGTGCTTTCCTGTTGCAAGGAAACTGCTTTCATTCCTTAGGTGGCACTTTGGCTCAGAACTGCCCTACCCCAAGGATTCATGGATATGCAGCCCGATTAGTTGAGATCAGCCCTTCTGGTTCTCTCATGGATGAAACCATTTGGGCACGGAGCCCTTCTAAGCTGGGGACCATGGTGTCTTTCCCTAGTCTACACAGAAATAGCACTCTGAGGGAAACGAGCTGCTGGCGTTTGGTAGCGAAATCTCCTATTCTGAAGAGAAACATTTCGTTGTAAGCGGGTTGCATCAGCCTTGTCCCATTTTCTCAACTGGATATAAAGAGGGCAGTCAGTAGGCATCAACCTTCAAGCCCACTTCAGTTTCATAGAGAAAACTCCAGGCCTTGGTGTGCTTTCCTGTTGCAAGGAAACTGCTTTCCTTCCTTAGGTGGCACTTTGACTCAGAACTGCCCTACCCCAAGGATTCTTGGATATGCAGCCCGATTAGTTGAGATCAGCCCTTCTGGTTCTCTCATGGATGAAAAAATCTGGGCAAGGAGCCGTTCTGAGCTCGGGACCAAGGTGTCTTTCCCTAGTCTACAGAGAAACAGCATTCTGAGGGAGACGAGCTGCTGGCGTTTGGTAGCACAATCTCCTATTCTGAAGAGAAACATTTCGTTGTAAGCGGGTTGCATCAGCCTTGCCACATTTTCTCAACTGGCTATAAAGGAGGGAAGGCATTTGGCAGACTTACTTGAGACCCTGCTTCCCAGGCTGTAAATTTGCTTTCATTCCTTAGGTGGCACATTGGCTCAGGAGTGCCTACACCAAGAATTCAGGGATGTGCAGCCCGATTAGTTGAAATCAGCCCTTCTGGTTCTCTCGTGGATGAAATCATATGGGCAAAGAGCCGTTCTAAGCTGGGGACCATGGTGTCTTTCCCTAGTCTACACTGAAACAGAACTCTGAGGGAGACGAGCTGCTGGCATTTGGTAGCACAATCTCCTATTCTGAAGAGAAACATTTCGTTGTAAGCGCGTTGCATCAGCCTTGCCACATTTTCTCAACTGGCTATAAAGGAGGGAAGGCATTTGGCAGACTTACTTGAGACCCTGCTTCCCAGGCTGTAAATTTGCTTTCATTCCTTAGGTGGCACATTGGCTCAGGACTGCCTACACCAAGAATTCAGGGATGTGAAGCCCGATTAGTTGAAATCAGCCCTTCTGGTTCTCTCGTGGATGAAATCATATGGGCAAAGAGCCGTTCTAAGCTGGAGACCATGGTGTCTTTCCCTAGTCTACACTGAAACAGAACTCTGAGGGAAACGAGCTGCTGGCATTTGGTAGCACAATCTCCTATTCTGAAGAGAAACATTTCGTTGTAAGCGCGTTGCATCAGCCTTGCCACATTTTCTCAACTGGCTATAAAGAAGGGCAGTCATTTAGCAGACTTACTTGAGACCCTGCTTCCCAGGGTGGAATCTTTGCTTTCATTCTTTAGGTGGCACATTGCCTCAGGACTGCCCTACCCCAGGTATTCAGGGATTTGCAGCCCGATTAGTTGAGATTAGACCATCTGGCTTTTTTATGGATGAAACCAACTGGGCAAAGAGCCGTTCTAAGCTGGGGACCATGGTGTATTTCCCTAGTCTACACAGAAACAGCATTCTGAGGGAGACGAGCTGTTGCCGTTTGGTAGCAAAATCTCCTATTCTGAAGAGAAACATTTCGTTGTAAGTGGGATGCATCAGCCTTGACACATTTCCTCAATTGGCTATAAAGGAGGGAAGTCATTAGGCCTCACCCTTCCAGCCCACTCCAATCTCATAGAGAAAACAACAGGCTTCCGTGTGC